>NC_061513.1:360905169-361091748 GCF_022539505.1 Lolium rigidum | reverse complement strand
ACCGTTTGAGAGGCGGCAGGGGATCGAAAGAAAAAGGCAAGTGACCAAATTTGAGGTGCCAAAAAAACTCCAAGAAAAGAAAGTTTTATAGTACATAGAGGATGACATGCTGGTCCCATTTAGCAGCAGCGGTATCACCGTTTGAGAGGCGGCGAGGGATCGAAAGAAAAAGGAAAGTGACCAAATATGAGGTGCCAAAAATAATTCAAGAAAAGAAAGTTTTATAGTGCATAGAGGATGACATGCGGGTCCCGAGTTAGCAGCAGCGGTATCACCGTTTGAGAGGCGGCAGGGGATCGAAAGAAAAAGGCAAGTGACCAAATTTGAGGTGCCAAAAAAAACTCCAAGAAAAGAAAGTTGATTGCACATAGAGGATGACATGCGGGTCCCATTTAGCAAGCAGCGGTCTCAACGTTTCCAAGGCGGCAAGGGATCAAAAGAAAAAGGAAGTAGCCGAAATCGGGGGTCAAAAAAATCCAAGAATAGAAAGAATTTTGGTTCATAGAGGATGACATGCGGGACCCATGATCCTGCATCGTAAACGGCGCGATCGGAGAACGTTGAACGAGATGGCGCGATCGAGAAAAAAAACAATGCCGCAGAGGCTGCCATCCGGGCCCTACATCCCTCGGCGGTGCGGATTTGCGTTGACTCGGCCGGCGAACCCGAGAATTCGCGATGCACCACGTCCCGGGCCACCATACGCGACGTTTTGGCCGCTTTCGTCGGGCTAGGTGGCCTCAAAAACGAGAAAAAAAAAGTTTTGACATGCACCACGGAGGGACCAAAATCGTCGGCCATGGTACACCAGCAACCACGGCACGACTTCAACTTCGTCGGCCATGGCAACTTTTCTTGTAGTGTTTGAGCTCTATACTTATTGCTTAGATTGTATCTACAAGTTGTATGCACATGTCACTATCCGGAACCAAAGGCCCCGAAGTGACAGAAATCGGGACAACCGGAGGGGATGGCGGTGATGTGAGGGACACATGTTTTCACGGAGTGTTAATGCTTTGCTCCGGTACTCTATTAAAAGGAGTACCTTAATATCCGAGTAGTTTCCCTTGAGGCCCGGCTGCCACCGGCTGGTAGGACAAAAGATGTTGTGCAAGTTTCTCATTGCGAGCACGTACGACTATTATTGGAAAACATGCCTACATGATTAATGATCTTGATATTCTGTCTTAATGCTATTTCAATCCTATCAATTGCCCGACTGTAATTTGTTCACCCAACACTTGTTATTGGAGAGTTACCACTAGTGTAGATAGCTGGGAACCCCCGTCCATCTTTCATCATCATATACTCGTTCTACATGTCAACTGTTTTCTGGTGCCATTATTCTCATATTACTACTACTGCTGCTGTGTTACTGTTACCATTGCTCTCATATCACTGCTACTTTCACATCACCCCTGTTGCTAGTGCTTTTCCAGGTGCAGCTGAATTGACAACTCAGTTGTTAAGGCTTATAAGTATTCTTTACCTCCCCTTGTGTCGAATCAATAAATTTGGGTTTTACTTCCCTCGAAGACTGTTGCGAGCCCCTATACTTGTGGGTCATCAGGCGGCGCGGGGCAAGGCCGGGCCGGGGCAAGGTGAGGCCAGGCCGGGGCATCGCGGCACAGGACGGGCCGGCGTGGGACGGAGCCAGGCCGGGGCGGCTCGGAGCGGAGTCAGGCCGGGTCGGGGCGGCTTAGCGCGGTGGCGCGGGGCGGCGCCGGGCGGGACGTGGCGGGGCTGGGGTGGGTGGCCGGAGCGGGGCAGGGTGGGTGGCCGGAGCGGGGTGATTGGCCTGAGCAAGCCTGCAGAGCTGAGGAAGAAGAATGATTTGGCCAGGGAAAAATACATGTAACATATTTAGGAATATTCTCTTTTACAATTTTATTTTAGGGGTTCTGATGTGCGCCGATATTTTTTCGACCCGTAAACACGAGTTCAGTGGACTAAACTCGCTTTTTGCAGTTCGCATGTTTACGGGCTCTGCTAGAGATGCTCTAAGGCTACAGCGAAAGCGACCTGATCTCTACCCAGCAGCAGAGTTCGACGTGCTAGTTTCTGACCGTGAGATGTCGATCGGACGGGTACTGGAGCAACCGATTTTAGCTATCCAGATCCGGCGACCAACGGCTAGTGCGGGCCGTAATATATGCGGTGGAAATTTGGCAGCAAGTGCTTAGCCATGGTTTAAGCAGGAGATAGGGTTCAAATGTTCTTAATGTCTACCTATAGGTGCGTAAATTTTAAGAACAACATAGTTAGAGAAAAAAAAAACCTGCATTTTACATTGCCCAATTGTATTCAAGTAGGCAGAATAACCCTATTTTCTGAAAAATTATGTACCCTAATTAAGCAGAACTCGAAGATACTGCACCTTAATAAAATCGTTATCAAATGAGAAAAGTGCAAGTTGAAATCGGTGTAGCTTCAAGTTCATTCATTTATCCGATGGCGCATAACTGTTTTCTACAGATCATAACTTATCTGTATTGTATACGGAAGTAACACCGTATTGTAACCGTATGTAATCTCTGTCTAATATATAAGCAATCCTAGCGGTCCGGTTTAGGGTAACGCTCCCATAATACTTGATACCGCCTACTTTACCTTCGTTAGATCAAAGTAAATAGACCGTTTCTAAAACTGCAACTGCGGTAAAACTTGTAATTTCCGTGCCCAATAAATCACCAAAATTTCAGTGAAAAGGGAACCTTGGAGCATATATAGACAACATAATCACTAACCACAAACATAATAAGCGAAGTGGGTAGTCTAAATTGTTTGTATCTTTGGGGAGACAAAAGGCGGATCGTGAAACCTCTCAAGCTTTATGGAAAACATACATATTTTATTCAAGCATACAAGTTATATTCCTGTCGGTGCTGAAATTGTACCAAGTTTATAAAAAATATTTATCTGCTGATGGAAGAGGACTGGAACGCCTGCACCATGTAAGAGGAACTGAATCAAATTTGTATGCTTTCATACCACTCGACGTAATATATGTAGTGGGAACTTGGGAGCAGTGCTTAGCCATGGCTCAAGCAGGAGACAGGGTTCAAACGTTCTTTATGTCTACTTCCAGTCAGAAAGGTGCGTAAATTTTAAGAATAGCATTTTACCTTCCCAATTGTATTTAAGTAGGCACAAGAAGCCTGTTTTCTTGAAAATCATATACCCTAATTAAGCAGGACTCCAAGATACTACACCTTAAGAAAATCGTTATCAAATGAGAAAAGTGCAAGTGAAAAACTGGTGTAGCTTTAATTTGTTCATTTATCCGATGGCGCATTACTGTTTTACTGATATAGATAAATATAGAGTGCAATTGAATCCAGAAGCTTCAGAAACTTACATCAAGACCTATGACGCCATCCCTGCAGAAACAAGATGAGAAGATATGCAAACGCTACTGCTTGGAGCGCCATTACCAAAGCCATGCTTTCTGTCAGAGTGGTGGAGCCTGCGAAACGCAATGCATAAAAACTTCAATTCATTTCAGAATCGAGGGTTATCTTCTGAAGAATGATGCCAGGACAGGACTCACGGAAGAAGCGCTCGAAAGCAAGGAAGTTGGCGACTTGGAGCTGGCAGCAGTCGCCATCGTCGAAGAAGAACTCCTTGCTGTAGGGGCACTCTGCCTCCGATTCCTGGAAGCCGGCAGCGATGCACGCGGAGCAGGACGACGAGCTGCCGCCGTAGCATGTCCAGGTGGCTCGCAGCCGGTTAGGCCAGTACCCGAGAGCGAGATCACCTTGACCTTGGGGCGTGGAGGAGATCTCGGCCGACATTGCTGATGCGAGGCGGCGGAGGTTGGCTTCGTAGGTGCTGTTGGCCGTGTATCTGCCATCTCCGTCGCACATGACGTTTGCGGTGGTGGACAAGGGCGACCCCGCAAGGACGACGAGGAGGACGAGCGAGAAGTACTTCATGGCGGCGGACGGTGGTAGAAGACTACTGCACTGCACAGAATGAAGCAGATGCAGGGGCCAGGGTGGCGGTGCACCTACCTAATGGAGGGTTGCGTAGTGATACTGGGCGACGACTTTGACTGCATCTGGGAGCACACTCCAAATTGTAGATCATGTCCAGGAGGAGTGGAGCATGTGAGATCATGTGAGAGAGTAGGTTTAAACGGAGGGGGAGTGTGTGTGGAGTGGGGTACCATGGCCGGATGTTCGCATCTCGGCCATCGATCGCATGCTCTCGAAAAAAAGATACTGGGCGACGACTTTGACTGCATCTCTCTGGTCGTTTTTGCTGGCCGGCCTTGGGTGCCTTGCACTTGGTCTGGTCCCTTTTCCGCCATATTGTATGTTTCGAGATTTACAGTTGGTGAAGTTTAAAACAGTTTGATTGCAACTAAATCCGATGAGCCTAATATCATCATCCTTGACCCGCACAACACTTATGTTTGGTGGCACAAAGAATTACCGGGTTCAACCTTCAATTTGACCATGGCCATAGTTGTAAGCTTAAGCGGGAGGATGGGGAACACACACAACGAAAGGAGGAAATGGTCTGAAGAGGGATGAGTTTCCTTTATTGGGAGGAGATGAAAATTGTCAGGGATAATTGTTAAATGGTCTCCGCCGCCGGTTTGCACTGCTGTCAATATTGATGCACCAATCTTCTTCGCTTCAAATCGGATGGGTAGTAGCGTTGTTATCCGAGACCACAATGGTGCATGTTTGGCTACTTATAGCGAACACTTTGAGGGGATCACATCGCCGGAGCTAGCTGAGGCTATGGCGGCTAGACAGGCCCTATGCTTTGCTAAATCTGAAGGCTTTGAAAAAGTTATTGTTCAATCAGAGTGCCTCTTAGTTGTTAAGCGTGTCAACTCTTCAACTACTGATCGTTCTATTAATGGCCCAGTCATTGAAGACATCAAGAAGTTGATGAAGTCGTTTATGTCTTGCTCTTTCAAACATATTTATCGAGGAGCAAATGTTGTTGCTCACTCATTGGCTCATTTATGTGAATTTTCTTCTAGATGTGTGTCACGTGGTGTGACTCCGGAGTGTCTCCGCGAGATCATTTGTAATGACATTATGGTTATGTAATCAATAAAGCCATGTTTCCCTCAAAAAAAATAAACATGAAACACAGTATCTTAATCAAAAGATTTACATGTTTAAAATTTTAGGTGCATCTTGGTCGAGCCATCTATCATAGACAAAAAGGGCAATCTGAACTAGTGATGAAATTCAAGAAGAGCAAACTGATCAAGGTTTTACATAAATAACAACCGGCTAGCCTGCTACACACGGAGAAACAGGATCTCACCGTCCCGTCCCGCACCCCACCCTCCCGTCCCGCACCCCAGAAACCCTAGCTCCTCCCGCCGCCACCGCCGGCGGCGCCGCCGGGCAAAGGTCGCGGGGCGTGGCGGCGGCGGTGGGCTTCCCTCATGGCGCGGCGGGGACGGCGGCTGGGTCCTCCCCACGATGCAGCGGCGGTGGCTTCCTGCCTCCCGATGGGGGGCGGCGGTGGTGGACTTCCGGCCTCCCGTGTGATGGCGGGGCGGCGGCGGTCGGAGGATGGAGGGGCGACGGTGGCCTCTGTGCTGCGGCCTCCCCTGCCTCCCGGCGGCGGCACACCGGTGGCGGCTGGTGGTGGGATGGCGCCATCCCCTCCGCTTCTCGCCGGTGTGAGGGGGTGACCTTGGGATTCTCCCGCGGTATGAGGACGCCCGGGGCAGCAGCCTCGGGTTCGACGGTGGAGGCGGCCTTCTTCTTCGTCGGAGGTGGTCGGCCAGGCTGGTTGTAATATCCCAGGTATTGGGGTTACAAAAATAGAGGAAACAGATGTGTGCATTGCATTCATGCATAGAAAATCTGGGGAATTTTCGCGCTTTAAAGTAAAACAGTCACAGTAACTGAAGTTTCACTTGACCTTGGTGGAATTGAAGTAGCTCATCAAGTCAAGCGCTACAAACCTCAATGTGACTTTGATAAAACCTTGTTTTGGGTAGAGATGATTTGATCTAAGGGGTTAGATCAAATGGAACTAATAATCAACACAACAACACTTTACTCAATGATCAATTGCTTGATCTTATAAAAGATCATAATATGGAATTCCCTGCCATAACATATGAACCTACAATTAATTGGAAATCAAGTAACAATAATTGAGAAACCATTCTTCACTTATCTTTTCCATGTCTTAAACTAATCCTTAATCCTACCATGAACCTCATGGTGTTCATTTTACTTCATTATTGGAAACATAACAAGAAGATCAACCCTATAAATATATATCTTTCTATTCCAAGATGTTATATTCAAACCATCATCTTTAAGAGAAACCTTAGGATATTATTCAAGACCTTCCCTAGAGAGAGAACCCATTTATGTTAACCATAGATATTGGTGACCACATAATTATCCTTGGAGAATAACCCTAAGTTAGTATTGAAGTCCTTCCCAAGTGAGAGAGCCCATTCATATCAATTCTAGTTTTACCTATTATGAAATAAAGGACAATCTTTGAACTAAAGCATTGGGTTGTAAACCATTTCACCTTGGAGTGGTGAGATAACCAAATACCAAGTGGAATAAGACTATATCCATGACTTAGTGAAATAAGGAGTGGAATAATCCAACTAAGATAGACAATTGAATCTTTAGCCCAGTAACCTAAATAAATATTAGGAGAACACCATAAACCCTAGAATAAACCATTCCTATATGAGAGAACTCAAGCTATGGAGTTACACTTAAGATAGTTGAGGCAACACTTGGATTTGAGGGAGAGAACTATTCTTATACCCAGATGACCCTATCATCATTGTTTGAGAAGAACCCTAGCAGAATATCCCTGGCATTCTCCTGGGATATAAACTAATGAGGCAATCATAGAAGTTCTATCCTAGAAAGTAAAATAGAGGTGCTATACATTAATTGATCAAGACAATGCTTGATCATGGAACTGAGAAACCTAATTAATGAGAGATACCTTAGGAAGCCAAACCTTGATCATTATAAATTGAGTGATGATCATAAACCCTAAGAACTTAAGGTAGAGATATTAAGAACAAGTTGATCATGCCTAATCCATGATCATGCTCTTGATGTATGTGAGGATAAGTTAAACCCTACTAGGATAAGTAGATCTCATCCCCACATGAAATTATAGGGAGATCCCTAGTAAGCAACCATATGCTTATATCCCAACCTTTACTTGTGAATCACTTGGTGATCACAAGTAGAATTCTACCACATCTACATTCCACTTATTTTTCACTTAAGAACCACCAGAAAACATTAAGAGTCAAACTCTATACTCTAAATGGGGAGAAACCATCCATCCATGTGACCAAAGTTAACTATAAAAAAGAACTACAATCAATGTAGTTACTTTAATGATAAATTGAGGATAGTAATATAAGTTAATTAATTGGTAGAATATAAAACCAATTCTCAATATCTTAGTAACTAGAGGAGACCATAAAATGTTAAGTAAGCCAGCACCTTATCATGGTTAGGGGAGATTCAACCCTAGCATGCAATATGGTGTCATTTCATCTCTATAATCTAGTACTATATCTTAAACCTAGTTATGCATCACCATGGTGATCACCATATAAAACCAGGCTATAATTGAGATTCCAAACCATATGCCATTAGGTAAATAACATTAGAACCCTAGTATTGAACATTAATCAGATCTTATGCTTCAATTCTTGAACATAAGAAAAACCTTGTGCTACATTTCATAATTAAAACCATGTGTGTACAAATCCACCAACAATCCTTGTAACCAAGATCAACCATGATTGAAATAATACCTACATAAATACTTTCAAAGATAATGAAAAGTATTAACCCTAATAAGGGGGTTATAATAGAAACTATAAACCCTAACCCATTGGTACTCACATAAAAACATGTACAAGTAACAAATTCCTCAAATAGAAACCAAGCACTAATAACAATCTGTGAGATACTTTGAGTTAACAGTATTAACTTTAATCATTCCAAAAGTTTTGATCTATAAGGAAAAGGAAATTTAAATAAGAAAATAAACTCATGTCCATTAGCTATTTTGAGTAATTCTACATGTATTAAATCTAATCAAATATAAAATACTTTCTACAAATAAGAAAGTGGTGAAATAGTTATTGTATTACATGCTCATTGAAATAACACAATTGAGACACCTGCCAAAAATAACAGAATTCAAATATGAGTTCAATTTGATAAATTACAAAACAGAAAAAGAAAAGGAGGAGAAAAACCTTACCTAGCTTACCTGGCCGTGGCAGCCCACCAACAGCCCACCTCGGCAGCCTCAGCATCAGCCCAGCAGACCAAGCCCACCAGCAGCCTGGCCCAACTCACCCCTTCACGATATTTTCACGCGGGGAGGGGCCATCGTCTTCGTCCGTTCCGGCAAGCAGCTCGGTGGCATCTCCTTCGCCATCGGCCGCGCCAAGATACTCGCCGCCGTTCTCTGGCGTCTATAAAGCTCAACGCGCCACCGCCGAATGAAACCTAACCCTAAATTCCCCATTTTCTTCTTCATCTCTGCAAACGTCGAAACCCTAACATGCTCGGACTCCGGCCGTCGTCGTCGGTAGAGACCACCCCTGACCCCTCCGTGACCACCATTAGCACCGCCATGGTCGACAAGCTCTATGTGCAAGCGGAATCGATCCCGGAGGCCCTCAGTCACCGGAGGGAGCTCGTTCCCTTTCGCCGGTCACCGCCAGCAAATCGACGATCGCCGTCGATTACGACCATCCCCGGCCTCGCCACCAAGCCCTACAGCCTTCCGGTGAGCTCCTGCAACTCGCGAGCACTCCTAGCCTCGCTCAATCATGCTCCGTAGCGCCGCCTCGTCGTCATTCACCGTCCACCGCCGCTCGGACTTGCCGCCGGCAATGCTCCGACGACCATATGATAGCGGCGCCGCCACCTAGATGTTCCCCACGCTCGCGCGAATCAGATGCACCAGCTCGCGCCGTTCCGCGCGCGCCAGAACGTCGAGACCATCATCGACGGCCGCCGGCCGAGCTCCGGCGCCACGTCCGGATTTTGACTTGGTCTTCGCTCACGTGGCAGCCAACGTGGCTGTGACCCCACCTCGTCAATGACTCGGACTAGATCTAACCCGGGTGTAAATAGCGGTTCCTATTTAATTTCAAATACCGTAAAAAATACTGCAACTTCAAGTAAATTTAGAAAATTCATTACAATTCAGAAAAATACAAATTAGATATCAAAATGTTCCTAAAAAGAAAATCTATCCAATAAAAATATAATATAGAATTTTTATTGTTAATAAAAATTTAATTATTTTAAACTCATTAATTAAGTCATTTCTTTTATACTTGATTGAATTAAAATTCAATAAATAAGGAAAACTTTAAAAATTAAATAGAAACCAGTAAAGAAATAAAGAAAACTTTAAAACTAATTTCTTTATTTATTATTTTGTTAAATCCTTATTAGAGGGATTTAAACCCTAATTAATAATTACCTTAATTATTAAATTCATTAAAAATAATAAAATGTCAAATCTAATATTATTTTTATTTCAAACTCATTAATAACTTCAACTTGATAATGAAGTTATTAATCCTAGAATTATAGGGTAATTAGGAAACCCTAGTCCCAATTGAAACAAAGTAATAACCTCCTAATTTCATGTGGAACCCTAAAACCCCAATTCAATTAGAAACACTAGCTCTATTAATCCATATGAACCCTAAGTTGTCCTAAACCTAAACCCTAGGGTATACCTTGTGATCATCCTACTTTATTTTGAACCATAAAATTATAATTAGCAATTAAACACTTACCATGTCAACATAAAATATAGGAGCCCTATTATCCATAATTCAGTATTCCATGTATGCACACTTAACTTACCTAGATGATCAAATAGGATCAACCTTAGCTTTATTACCAAGAATATTATCCTTACTCCTCCTGATTTAACATCACACCCTTGTGATGAACCTTAGTAGCAACCATACCAATTATTTACCATTACATACCATACTCCACTAAACTCTACTAGTGTGAGACACTTAGGAACCATCCCATTTAAGAACCAACCATTCTTTAATTAGTGGATCCAATAGCAAAACCTAGTCAACCTCAACTCCAATTGAGTACTTCTTATTACTTAAGAAAAATGTTCTTCAAAAGTTATTCTTTTGAAGTAAATAAAGAAGCATCACCAACCCTGCTTATAAGAACCTATAAACCCTAGCTAGCAATCACCAGCAAGAGGAATCAACCTTGATAGAAACCAGGGATAATTAATTGCTTAAGTTGCTCATGCTTAAGTAAAACCAATCAAGCCTAGTTGCTAATGAATCCAACTATGTTGTGATCCATCTTATACTTACCCAGAAACTACCTGGAACCAGAATAAATTATAGCCAACCACAAACCCAATTGTCATACTTGTTCTTTATTAAAGAACATGTTCTTCAAAAGTTATTCTTTTGAAGAATATAACAAGTAATCATTAACCATGCCTTATAGTATTAAAACTGACAACTGCTCTTTACTTACTATACTACTACTAATCTTTGGTGTGTATGACTGTTACTTTACATTATACCACTTGCTTCTGATTCTAAAACAACACAAACCTGAATAAGAACCTTGTTTGTGAATCACTCTAAAAGTGCAACACACCTCGAACTAATCATTACCCCTCACTAATCCTAAATCATCAGGGTTAGGTCACGCTTAGAGCGATTGCATCTCATACTTATGCATTATTGCATCCTTGGCAATCTTTTAAACATCGTCCTTACCGGACGATGATGCTATTTCAGAAGTTGGAGTTACTACGTATCGAAGACCTTGTCTGCATAATCTTGCAGTCAAGAAAGGCAAGTTCATCGCTTGCTCATGTCATTTGAGTATCTCTATCAAATTACTTGCAAAGTACTATGGTTATCACTATTGCATAAAAACCAAAACCACTACCTTCATAACTATGAATATGACTATGTGGTGGGCAATGGAACCATGGATTGTGTTGATATGGTGGAGGTTCCATTGCAAGGGTTAATATCCATCTAGGATTAAACAACAAATGTCGCCAGTGATTCTTGTGCCGTAATAACCGTGTTAACCATAAGATCCGGAGTGGGACGGAGTAGTCAAAAGTGTTTCCACCTCTCGTTCATCAACGGATGCGCTTAACGTAGCAGTTGTGTCTTGCGGAGCAACTTGAGGGTGGGGAGCCCCTTCTAATTCCCCACGGTATAGCTGTTGCTTACCGTAGCGGTTGTCGCTTGCGGAACAACTTGAGGGTGGGGATCCCCTTCTAATTCCCCACGGTAATGTGGTCTATGATGGGTTGCAGCTACCGGCGAAGGAGTTTGGTTAACGAGTCCCAAACTGTTGTCGTGGTCGGGGTCCACCCCGAAATTACGGGAATAATGGGACCGACGAGGACCCAGGGTCGGGGTATGCAACAAAGGGTGGGTGTTCGAGGTAGCGGAGGAACATGATTGGCTAGACCTTATACCGGGCCTCACACCAAAGGAAGTGTGGACGAGCACGCGGCTCGGTTGGCACCAAGGTTAAGATCTCTTATGGGTAAAGCAACACACCTCCGCGAGTGTAAAGAACCGTGACCTGTCACTCCCTCGTTCCGGGATATGGAGCTCGCGAACGCTGCCGGAAAGGAGCTCCATGAAGTTCTAGTAAACCGGTGAAGGCTGACGGACATAGTTCTTCTGAATAAAAGCAACCCTTTGAAGAAATGGTTATGAAAACCTGCATTGGTATTAGACTTTCTGGTCTAATGCTGTAGCTAGTGCATTAAACACCTCTTTCCTATAATGAACTTGTTGAGTACGCTCGTACTCATCCCACTCTTAAATCCCCTGCTTAGATATGAAGACATCGAAGGAGGATCTACAGTGCAACTCGAAGGCCGAGAAGTCAACAACTACTTCAAGAGACAGGACCACGTCGGAGGAGTCGAATACCACATCCAGCAAGGAGAAACCTGGATTAGCAATAGAAAGGAACTAGCTTCCTAAACTTAGCTCCTATTTAGCTAGAATCTATTCATAGCCTCTGTAGCTAGTTAAATACTCTACAAGTAGAGTTCGTGTTAGGATTAGACCACGAGTCGTTCTTCTGGAGTTTATTTG
This sequence comes from Lolium rigidum, assembly GCF_022539505.1. NCBI lineage: Eukaryota > Viridiplantae > Streptophyta > Magnoliopsida > Poales > Poaceae > Lolium > Lolium rigidum. The sequence continues at coordinate 361,079,606 of NC_061513.1, read as the reverse complement.
CAGTTTTACCTCATTGTAAAGTAGGAGGCTGTGCTGATCTTATGTAACAGAGTCTGTATGTAATTCTATAGACATGCCTTGGACCCGCATATGTTTCGTTGTACCACTGCGAGCGATATAATACTAGTGGAACGGTGTTTCATTGGTGTTATATCAGACTTGCATACTACACCATGCGGTGGTATGCCGGGTCACCACGGTTGGTATCGGAGCAAATGCTTTGACCTTAGGATTAAAACCCTTTAAAGGAGACCTATAGGATTGGTAGTGTCTATAGGAAGTTGTCTTAGTTAAACCAAATCTTTTTATGACTTGAGATGGATATTCACTTGAGAATAATCCTGACACACTTGAGTCAACATTTCTTACCTATATTTCCTAAGTAAAGTTAGCTAGTTAATCCCAAACATGTAGGATACCATTAAGTCCTTCAAACAATAGATGAGTAGATCACAATTGGTATACAATACATGGTAGTCCAAAGAGAGGATACAACCATAAGGAAGATATCCTATTGGAAGATGTGTACCAACAATTGTTATGGTTAAGTAAGAGTTATCCAGACCTGTAATAGGAGTAATATCAAGTGATGAAGATAATAATGAAATCCTAATAGAAGATGTAGACCAAGTTAAGTAATGAGTAAGTAAAATTATCTAGACATATGAAATAATTGATAGTAAGTGATAACTATGAGTTATATGAGGTAGTATAGACCATGATGAGTCAATCATGGGAAGTAAGGAAGAGGGATAGAAATAAAACATGTCTACTTATAGATTAGAGGTAGTAATCATATATGATTCACCTGAGAATCGTTATATGATGGAATAGAACATCATAAACATTTAGGAGGAGTACAATAAGAAGCCAAGTGCTAAACAATAGTGCAAGAATTATGTTCCAAAAACCATGGGAACTGTGTCAAGAACATTAGGTCCATAGCCTTACGATACAATAACTTGGAAGTATAGGAGCTATATTCCAATAGTTATGTGTCTAGAATGGTGATGTTAGAACCAGACATATCATTGAAGTAGTCCTCAACAAAATGGAAGCTAAGTTAGTACTTCCAAAGAAAATTAGGTTAACCACAACTATCCTAGACCACTTTGTTTCAAGTTTATCTCATTGCAAATGTGAAATTAAGGTAAAGGGTGAGACAAATAGTAGAATCCCATATATTCGTGCTAAGTATCACGATACAAACCTATATTATGTGGTGTTATATACTACACATCTCAGCCTGATGTTTAGAGATGTCTTACTCAACTATTATTATTCAGGCTTATGATGGTGTGTATTATTAGCACAAAGCTGAATCTTCTTGGATTTTATTGATTTTTCATTGTTTGACTAGATCCATACATGAAGTTTGACTTTGATATGCAAATGCATGTTGCAATATCAAGTTCTGACTTGATGCTATAGATCTAGAGGGTAATAGTATTCGTGTGAGGAAGCGACGAATTCTGGAAGATTCCGAAGACCAGATGAAGGTTCATCGGAGGAATGAAGTAAAGTTGTGGGAAGTAACCACAATACTCTGAAAGAAGTACAATCAGAAACTCATGCTTACCTCAACAGAGGAGCACTTTAGTACATGAGAAGCATGAATGTAAGAAATATGGTGATTATGGTGAAGCTGAAGCAGATCCATAGTCAACATAGAAGAGGGAATGCATGGGAAATCACTTAGAATACTATATTCATAGTGTCAGCCAGTGGTTTTCTTGCAAAATAAATCCTGAATGAAGGAGGGTGATATATGAAATCATAGCAGACATAAGAAGACCATAGTCGATATCAGAAGACCACAGTTGGTATAATATCAACACTGCGAGATAAAGTAGAAGATGTCTCGTCCATTTGATCAGAACCTATAATAGAATCCATTTTTAGATATCAAATAGCCACAGTTGGTATAATAACCACAACTGGTATCAGTTGGTATTACGAATAGTCCACGATTTAATTATTTGTAACAAAAGTTTGTGAACAAATAAAAATCTTGTCAGCCAAATAGCTAGATCTATAATCATTTAGTCGAATGATTCACATTGGATGTCCACAATTGAGTGGATACACCACAAACATTCTTCGCGAGACCTTAGAAGAAGTAAAACCCATAAGTTAGAACCAGACCAATATTCCAACCATAAGTCCAATAGTTGGAAGAAAAGAAGTTGAAGACCATAAGAAAACTCTAAGGGGTAGAGTAAAGATTGAGTTGGATGTACGATGATTCAATACTTTGAGAAAAATAGAAGAAGAAGGTCTGAACTGAGAGGAAGTTCGATCTTATTTTCATAAGATTATTAAACACTACTTTCAGAAGGATGTCAGACCAGAAGCCGAGGTTTATACCTCGAGGAAGTTAGAATTGGACTATCACTTGGGAAAATGAGTAATATTTACTCAGAAGTATGAAAGCTCAAGTCAGCTTATGTTAATGAAGTGGGACGAAGAAAATACCATAGACCAAATACAGCTCAAGAAGGCCAAAGACCGAAGGAGATTGATTATACCAAAACTAAAGTCTATTTGAATGATTCCTTTCATGGAACCTAAATAATCCAAAATAGTTATCAACTATAAACCATGATTGGATGGACTAAATGAGTCTAATCCATTCTTAGGGAAATAAATCATCATGATCATTTCCATGTTAAGTACCTTACTCAGTGAAAGGACACGGATGTCGCCTAGAGGGGGGGTGAATAGGCGATTTAAAACTTTTACGAGATGGGCTTTAACAAATGCGGAATAAAACTAGCGTTTACTTTGTCAAGCCCAAAGCCTATATACTATTGTTCACCTATGTGCACCAACAACTTATTCTAAGCACTGGTTCACCTATGTGCACCAACAACTAATGCTAAGCAATACAAGCAAGTATGTGATAGCAAGATATATATAACTTCAAGCACGATGGCTATCACAAGGTAAAGTGCATAAGTAAAGAGCTCGGGTATAGAGATAACCGAGGCACGCGGGAGACGATGATTTATCCCGGAGTTCACACTCTTGCGAGTGCTAATCTCCGGTGGAGAGGTGCGGTTGCTTAGTGCTCCCGAACGCCACAAGAGGCTCACCTTGAGGTGTGGTTGCTCGATGCACACCAACGCCACAAAGGCCTCACCCCAAGATGCGGTACTCACACCACACACCGAACGCCACGAAGGCGCCTCACCTAAATCTCCGGTGACCCTCGCCACAAAGGCCTAGGTCACGGTTCCACTAAGGGATTTCCTTCGAGGCGGAAACCGGGCCTTACACAAAGCTTGGGGCACGCATCCACAACTTAATTGGAGGCTCCCAAGAAATCGCCACAAAGGCCTCAAATCCGTCTAGGGTTCCAAGAACCCAAGAGTAACAACTTTCTTGCTTTCACTTCCACGAATCACCGTGGAGAACTCAAACCGATGCACCAAATGCAATGGCAAGAACACCACAAAGATGCTCAAGTCCTTCTCTCTCAAATTCCAACAAAGCTACAAAAGCTATTGGGGGAATAAGAGAGGAAGGACAAATAGGAGGAGGAACACCAAATTTCTCCAAGATCTAGATCTAGTGGATTCCCCTCACAAAGAGAGGGATTTGATTGGTGAAGGTGTAGATCTAGATCTCCTCTATCTATCTCTCAAATAGATGCAAGATTCATGGGAGGGAGAGGGGGATAGCAAGCTCAAAGAAGGTCAACAATGGAGGCAAAAACGAGCTCAAACGGTTGAGGAACTTTGGGGAAGAAGACCCCCTTAAATAGGGCAAGAGAAATCTGCACGTTATGCACAAAACTCGTCAAAACCGGAACTTCCGGTCATTTGGGGCGGAACTTCCGCCCCCCGGAAGTACCGGCCAACTTCCGGGTGAAGTCGGGCGTCCCCGGAAAGCTTACAGTATACTTTTGCGTGCAGAATCGTCATTTCCGGAAGTTCGCCGGAACTAGGGCGGAAGTTCCGGCCACCGGAACTTCCGGCCAACTTCCGGCCGAAAACTGCTTCACGGAAACTTGAATAACTTTTGCATCCGAACTCCGATTTTGATGATCTTGGGCTCGTTTCGAAGCTAGTAAAAAGCTCTACAAGATCATGCAGGAAACCATCATATTCCAGTAAGGTAGGATAGAAACAAAAGGATAAAGGTTTTACCTATCTATAAACGACAAACCGGTAAAACCTCCAATATGGAAAATGCAACAACTTGAGTTAGGAAACTCGGATTTAGGTGAAACCAATTTTGTTGTAAAGAAGATGACAAGAGCTACCCCACAAAGAGTGAAAAGCTTAAGAACAAGTGGGGTAGGTTTTTCTATGTATTTTAGAGTGAAACCTCTCAATACGAGAAACCGAGAAAAACTCCAATATCGAAAACGCAACAAGTGATTCATGCGGAATCCGTTTTCGATGAACTAGAACTTGCTATGGAAATAACCACAAGCTCTAAATCACCACATGGATAAGATCCAAATAACAACCAAGAAATATGATGCAAGGATGCAAAGGTTTGAGCTCTCTCCGAACGATGCGATCGAGTTACTCACTCGAGAGCCCTCTTGATAGTACGGCAACTAAACTATAAACCGGTCTCCAACTACACCATGAGACCGGTAAGAAAGAAACCCTATCAAGAGCAAACCTTAACCTTGCGCGTTCCTCTTGAGCTTGATGAAGACGATCTTGATCACAACAAGATGGAACGCCTTTCTTGCTTGTGCTTGCTTGACGAAGTCTTGTAGATTGCTCCCCCATAAACCACCATGGGAGAGCTTCTTCTTCCGCGCAACTTCACATATCCATGATCACCATATGGATGGCAAGAGTCAATCAAAGGATCTCTTCAAGATGGCTCATCTTGAACTAGCACTTCATTTCTCCATGGCAAGCTTCAAGCTTATGATCTCTTCGAGTTGGCACATCTTGAACTTGCACTTCATTTCTTAATTCTTCATCATGTTGATGTCTTGAAGTAACTTGAGGGCTCACTTCATCTTCATCTTCAAAACATACTTGACACTTGATATCCTTCATCAAATTCTTCTTATTGCAACCTTGAAGCCAACATATGGTTCAAGAATTTCCTATGGACACCTCCTACAAATATAACTCAATGCAAACATTAGTCCATAGGGATTGTCATTAATTACCAAAACCACACATGGGGGCTCCATGCACTTTCAATCTCCCCCATTTTGGTAATTGATGACAATCTCTTTGAGAGTGTTTATATAAGGAATTGAAGTAACAAACAAGTTGAATATATAGAGCAAACTCCCCCATAATATATGCATGTGTGAATGATCTTGACTTTCATTGCATATATTGGCATTCAAAGCCTAGTGGAGTTTCCTCTAAATATTCAACTATGCAAAGCAACAAGATGCAATGCAATAAATGCACATGCTTAAGCACAAAGCAAAGACATAACCAAATTCCCTTAAACCCTCCAAACTTCTCCCCCATTGGCACCAATTGCCGAAATGGGTGAAAAATTTAGAAGGCCAATATAGTGAGAGTTCCTCCATAGCGTGTGCATTTCTCATAATTTGAGTGGAATCAAATGCACGTATCCAATGACGAATATTCGGAAGGAAACACACTATAGATAGGATCAAAGATTGCAAAAAGATAACAAAGTCAAGAAGCTTCAACAAATGAAGCAAGCAACCAAATGAACCACAAAGAAGCTACCAAAAGAAAGATAGATATTATGATAAGATCAAGAAGATTGCTCTAAATAATATGAGGAAGCTCCCCAAGGTTTGTGCACAAAACTAGACAATTTGCATTGGAGTATAAAGTGCACAAACATGGAATCATCACTCCCATAATATCATTCAAAACAAAAGATACCAAGTGAATCGAACTCTAATGATCACCACAAGATAGTGCTCTAAATCAAATGAGGAAGCTCCCCAAGGTACATGCATAAAATAAAATGTTGTATTTGAATAAAATATGCATAACATGGAATCCTCACTCCCTCATCTAAAACACAAACATTTGTAATAGATCATTGATAGAAAAATAAGCTAAACACTTGCAACAAACAAATAGTTGCGCAACAAGTAAGAGGCACCATAATAAAAAGGCTCAACCAAGATGATATGTGAAAGACATGATAAAGCATATTATAAGACTATTACAAGGATGAGCAAAAAGCATCATCATAGTCTTCAATGAATTATATTGCTTAGCATGACCAATCAACACGCAATAAATAAATAAATAAGATATCGAATGGAGATGTATCATCTCTTATGTGTATAAGTTTCTCTAAGTGAGCAATATCACAAAGATATTTATCCACAAAGAAACATGCACACACAAAATAGATACACAAGAAATATAGCATGATATCCAAGACAAAGTCATGCAATATACCAATAAGAATTTTTGCTTAATAGCATGGCCGAAGGCTCAATTTTATCTTATGGTACATTCATGAACTTCAACCATAAACACATAAAATACATCACAAATATCCACAAGGGATAGAAGATAGTTGGGATGCTTTGAGAAAGGCAACAAGTATCACACGAGGATACTAAAAGAAATAACTCAATTTGCACTTTCATCGATATTGCACATGTGAGAGGCTTGAGGAATTGATATGCAATAAAATTGCTAGATAGGCATAGATGGGATGGGTGAATCATGATCATGATTTTATATACTTCCCAACATATGTGCTCATCTCAAATTACTCACATTCGCAATAAAGAGGTTTCGTTAAGATTTTAGCAAGAAGCACAACATTTGCAAATCAAGAGATTCATGCCAAGATGCAACCACATGGTTGGATGCTAGAAAAATATGCATGAGAAGATACTTGTTACCGAGATAGCATTGGTGAGGATGTAGTAGATATGTGTTCGTTGACCATCCTAGCTTGCCTCAAGTTACCATTGAGTCACCACTTCTCCCCAAGAGTGAGACAAGCATCCAATGCATATCCATTGTACCTAACACAAAGGTAAGTGCAAAAAGGTCCCCAAACTAATTGGGTTCAAAGTAGTTAGACACACTACAACATATAGGACAAACTCCACAATACTATGTGCATATAGATATGAAATTGAATTTCATGCACATCTTAGCCAAATTAGGATTTGACGGAGTTTACCCTATATATTGGATCAAAGAAAGTAACACATGTCATAAGATAGACATATATTGAAGATGCATGCACAATACTTTCAAGAGCCAAATAAAGATATAATTTGGACAAGACACCAAATAAATCAAGAGACAATGGTTGTCCAAATTATATCAAAGAATCAAATCAACACAAGATTGACTCCAAAGACTTATCTCATTATAAGAAGCTAATTAAGCCTAAGCACAAAGGAATGAGATAACCAACTCCCAAGAGAGAAAGGTTCCAACAAATAAACCAAACCCTCGACACTTCTTATGATGGCACAAAGTACCAAAAAAAAGAAAATTTTATATCTCCCAAAACCAAATTTTTGATAATGATCAAGAGATGTTAAGCATTCTAACAAATATAGGAGAGCTCCCCCAAGATTAGTGCATTATCTAGGATTTTGCATATGAATACTAAATGCACAAATCTAGGATCATCACGCTACCTATATCTACTAAAATGCTAAGAAAGTTTGAATAGACAAATTAGATCCATAAGATGCAAGGAAGACACATGGTAGTCAAAGCACAACACATTCATGGCGATAAATAAGACAATTTAAACACAAGAGCCAATGTAAATATGATCAATAAATTTCTACCCAATAATAGATTGCCACTTGTCCTAAGACAAGGGGTATTAGGAAATATTTCCCGGTGGTAGTTTGTAAGTATACATAAGATCATATTTACAACGAACAAAGCATATGGTAAAAGATAAGAGTTAACCATCATGCAAAGATAGTTTCTTGATAGCTTCATTTAGTCATACCAACATGCAAGGCAATTAATAGTATTCATACCAACATGCAAAGCAATTAATAGTATTCATACCAACATGCAAAGCAATTAATAGTATGACTTGAAGCACATAGTTTTCCAAAAATGTATTGAGGGACACGTTGTGAAAAACCATGCCAAGAAAAACTTTCACAAATAAGATCCACAAAGATATTAGCAATGAAGCCATGCATTTAAGCAAATTGGAGCTTGTTTGAGCAAACATGCCACATAGGAGAGAGATAATTTACGGTATCAATTCTATGTGACACAACCTCAAATGTTCACATTTTCTAGGCTTGTAATATGCACATAGCTTATTACTCCCCCATAATGTGATAAGGAATTTATTTTCACAAGAGGCAAATAAGATCCAACTAGAGATATTAATGGACATTAGAATTTGAATTTCTCATGAAGATGACATACCACATAGAGACTAGATAATCTTGCAATATCAATTATAAGTGATATTCCTCATGTACACACATTGTTAGGATCATGAAATTCCCAAAGAAATATCACTCCCCCAAAATGGGATAGTCCATTAATCGCTCATAAGAGCCATATAAGATACAACAAGATGCAAAGAGGCTCCAACACAAACACAAATACATGGTGTGCAACCCAACATGCATAGACTTGATTTCTCAAGCAAAACTATTAGGAAGCACAACATATACAAACACATGTTAGGAACAAAACTAACACATGCAAAGGGGCAAGTAACTTTCAATATAAATGAATTGAGAACATGTTACCGCAAGGAGGAACATTCGATATATGATAGTAGCAAGATAGTCAAAAGACTTGGCTTGATATAATATAAATGATGAAGATCCCTTAATTCTTCATGATGTAGCCAAGTCTCCAATGCCCTCCAACAAGCACCTATTGATCAAGTTTTGGATTGTTGGTCCCCAACTAAGTGGGTCCTAAGAGGTTAGTCACAATAGGCTTGGCAACCCAAATGGTTCTTTTCTTGACACCACTTTGAGCACCAACATATTTGGCAAACACATTGCCACCCTCATCCTTACGAAGAGAATAAACATCATCAATGGAGATAGAGTTGGATGAGGTACCAATAGTGCAAAAAGAGGAGATGTGGCCCTTCTCACGGCATATGTAGCAAGTTCTTTTCTTCTCCTTCTTCTCACTAGATTTCTCCACAATGGGAGCATTGGCTTGTATCTTCTTGGGAAGTGGCATTTCTTCAACTTGAGGTTGAATATGAGTTTGAGCTTGAGGCCGCTTCCCTTTTTGCTTCTTCTTCAAAGGGCAAGATCTAACATGGTGCCCTTCAATATTGCACTTGAAGCAAACAATTTTGGCCGGGTCTTTGACTTGTACTTGGCCCTTCTTCTTGTTGTTGTTCTTGGACTTGTTCTTGTTGTTGGATTTGAATCCAAGTCCACTCTTGTCATTGGGGGATTGTTGCACACTTAACATCGTGTCAAGTTTGCATTTCCCTTCATGACTCTTTACCAAGTCGGTCTTCAAAGAAGTGACTTGGGCCTTGAGCTCTTTGATTTCCTCTACATGGTTAGTAACAACACAAGTACTAGAGGAAGTAGAACATTCATTGTTAGAGCAACAAGGCAAGGAAGATAATTCATCACAAGATTTAGCAATACTATGAGTGGATGAATTACTAGGACTAGCACATGGCAATATAGCATTTTGGGTAGTAGTGCTAGTATCCACATGAGGCTCACAAGGTGTTGCCTTCGATATGATAGCCTCATGAGCTAACTTTAGCCTATCATGGGAGGCTAGAAGATCCTCATGGGAGCTAGAAAGCTTTCCATGATTTTCTTCCAATTTCTCATAATTGCTAGTTAGCAATTCAAGTTGAGCCCTTAGCTCAACATTCTCCTTCAAGATAGATGCTTCACAAGAAGTAGAGTTAGTAGCACAAGAATCATCACAAGACATATTAAGAAGAGAAGGTAACATAGCATGCTCTTTTAAATAGGAAGCTTGAAGTTGCTCATGGGACTTGGTGAGGATAGAGTGTTCGCTCTCCAAGACCTTGTGGGCCTTGTCTAGATCATCTAGATCCTTAACAAGTTTATCATGACCAACACCAACTTTGGACTTTTCATTTTTAAGAAATTTTAATTTAGCTTTAGCATGGTCTCTTTCTTTAGTGAGTTTAGCAAATATTTCATTTTGAGACACCACAAGGGTTTCAAGTTGCTCCTCTAGAGAGGCTACGGTATCTTGTTCTTCTTCAAGATCATTCTTTAAGGATGCTACATCATTGGCATACTCTCGTTCAAGAGCACCCTTTTTATCAATGGTGTTCTCATGCATCCAAATAAGTTTTTGGCTCTCAATAGCGGCAGTCAAGATTTCAAAGAAGTGAGAGCTAGCAATTTTATCTTTGTAAAGAACCTTGAATACACTCTCACCTTTATCGCGTAGAGAGACAACCCAATCCTCTTCTTCATATCCATCCTCATCCTTATCACCACGAGAAATATTAGGTTCCATGGTAGGAGGTACCGTGGAACCCTTGGCCATAAGGCATATATGAGGACCATGAGATAAAGATGAGGAGTTACTTGAGGCTCCTTTCAAGATCTTGTCTTGACCAATAGAATCTTTGGTTTCCTCTACATTGTTAGCCACACAACAACTAGAGGAAATAGAAGCATTTTTATCATGGCCACAAGACAAATCAAGCATATCATCATGAGATTTATTCAAGCAACTTACACATGATATGCAAGGACTATCAACACAAGCATGTAAATCATTTCTAGTGCTAGATGTGTTTAAGTCCAAAGATGAAGCATTGCAATGAGATAGAGATGAAGAATCATCAATAGTAAGCTCAATATCAACATTGCAATTTTCATCACCACTCACCATATCATTACCTTGTGTCTTACCACACTTTGGTGAAGTGGATGAAGATGAGAACTCATCACGGCCGGAAGTGGAAGCAAAACAATCATCCTCAATGATATTGGACACATCATATTTATCTTGAAGCTTTGTCCATAATTCATGAGCGCTCCCAAAAGGCATGATTGAAGAAGTAACTACATTGCTCACAACAATGGAAAACACATGAGAAGCAAGAGCATCGAGGCAAGAATTTTTCTCCTCCTCAAGAGATAAATTTTGAGGATCCTTAGGAGAAGAAAAACCCATGTCAAGAAATCGCTCCATGTCCGGGGACATACGCCGCAAAATATTAAGCACATAAATTTTCCATAGATCATACTTTGTGCCATCAAATATAAACAAGTTATTGTGCGCTAATCCCCTAACCGACATCTTTACTCTCAAGGCGGTGAAGCCTAAGAATGAGAGACCTCGCTCTGATACCAATTGAAAGGACACGGATGTCGCCTAGAGGGGGGTGAATAGGCGATTTAAAACTTTTACGAGATGGGCTTTAACAAATGCGGAATAAAACTAGCGTTTACTTTGTCAAGCCCAAAGCCTATATACTATTGTTCACCTATGTGCACCAACAACTTATTCTAAGCAATGGTTCACCTATGTGCACCAACAACTAATGCTAAGCAATACAAGCAAGTATGTGATAGCAAGATATATATAACTTCAAGCACGATGGCTATCACAAGGTAAAGTGCATAAGTAAAGAGCTCGGGTATAGAGATAACCGAGGCACGCGGGAGACGATGATTTATCCCGGAGTTCACACTCTTGCGAGTGCTAATCTCCGGTGGAGAGGTGCGGTTGCTTAGTGCTCCCGAACGCCACAAGAGGCTCACCTTGAGGTGTGGTTGCTCGATGCACACCAACGCCACAAAGGCCTCACCCCAAGATGCGGTACTCACACCACACACCGAACGCCACGAAGGCGCCTCACCTAAATCTCCGGTGACCCTCGCCACAAAGGCCTAGGTCACGGTTCCACTAAGGGATTTCCTTCGAGGCGGAAACCGGGCCTTACACAAAGCTTGGGGCACGCATCCACAACTTAATTGGAGGCTCCCAAGAAATCGCCACAAAGGCCTCAAATCCGTCTAGGGTTCCAAGAACCCAAGAGTAACAACTTTCTTGCTTTCACTTCCACGAATCACCGTGGAGAACTCAAACCGATGCACCAAATGCAATGGCAAGAACACCACAAAGATGCTCAAGTCCTTCTCTCTCAAATTCCAACAAAGCTACAAAAGCTATTGGGGGAATAAGAGGGGAAGGACAAATAGGAGGAGGAACACCAAATTTCTCCAAGATCTAGATCTAGTGGATTCCCCTCACAAAGAGAGGGATTTGATTGGTGAAGGTGTAGATCTAGATCTCCTCTATCTATCTCTCAAATAGATGCAAGATTCATGGGAGGGAGAGGGAGATAGCAAGCTCAAAGAAGGTCAACAATGGAGGCAAAAACGAGCTCAAACGGTTGAGGAACTTTGGGGAAGAAGACCCCCTAAATAGGGCAAGAGAAATCTGCCCGTTATGCACAAAACTTCGTCAAAACCGGAACTTCCGGTCATTTGGGGCGGAACTTCCGCCCCCCGGAAGTACCGGCCAACTTCCGGGTGAAGTCGGGCGTCCCCGGAAAGCTTACAGTATACTTTTGCGTGCAGAATCGTCATTTCCGGAAGTTCGCCGGAAGTAGGGCGGAAGTTCCGGCCACCGGAACTTCCGGCCAACTTCCGGCCAGAAAAATGCTTCACGGAAACTTGAATAACTTTTGCATCCGAACTCCGATTTTGATGATCTTGGGCTCGTTTCGAAGCTAGTAAAAAGCTCTACAAGATCATGCAGGAAACCATCATATTCCAGTAAGGTAGGATAGAAACAAAAGGATAAAGGTTTTACCTATCTATAAACAGCAAACCGGTAAAACCTCCAATATGGAAAATGCAACAACTTGAGTTAGGAAACTCGGATTTAGGTGAAACCAATTTTGTTGTAAAGAAGATGACAAGAGCTACCCCACAAAGAGTGAAAAGCTTAAGAACAAGTGGGGTAGGTTTTTCTATGTATTTTAGAGTGAAACCTCTCAATACGAGAAACCGAGAAAAACTCCAATATCGAAAACGCAACAAGTGATTCATGCGGAATCCGTTTTCGATGAACTAGAACTTGCTATGGAAATAACCACAAGCTCTAAATCACCACATCGATAAGATCCAAATAACAACCAAGAAATATGATGCAAGGATGCAAAGGTTTGAGCTCTCTCCGAACGATGCGATCGAGTTACTCACTCGAGAGCCCTCCTGATAGTACGGCAACTAAACTATAAACCGGTCTCCAACTACACCATGAGACCGGTAAGAAAGAAACCCTATCAAGAGCAAACCTTAACCTTGCGCGTTCCTCTTGAGCTTGATGAAGACGATCTTGATCACAACAAGATGGAACGCCTTTCTTGCTTGTGCTTGCTTGACGAAGTCTTGTAGATTGCTCCCCCATAAACCACCATGGGAGAGCTTCTTCTTCGGCGCAACTTCACATATCCATGATCACCATATGGATGGCAAGAGTCAATCAAAGGATCTCTTCAAGATGGCTCATCTTGAACTAGCACTTCATTTCTCCATGGCAAGCTTCAAGCTTATGATCTCTTCGAGTTGGCACATCTTGAACTTGCACTTCATTTCTTAATTCTTCATCATGTTGATGTCTTGAAGTAACTTGAGGGCTCACTTCATCTTCATCTTCAAAACATACTTGACACTTGATATCCTTCATCAAATTCTTCTTATTGCAACCTTGAAGCCAACATATGGTTCAAGAATTGCCTATGGACACCTCCTACAAATATAACTCAATGCAAACATTAGTCCATAGGGATTGTCATTAATTACCAAAACCACACATGGGGGCTCCATGCACTTTCACTCAGTACCATTATTGCAGTTTTGGTAGTAAGGGAAAACAAAGACCTATTTTATCAAATAGGAGAATATTATCCTATTAGTCCTCAATAAAGACTGCCAGGACAAGAAGAAGTCCCAATCATTGAATCTTCAATGAGATAGGAAACAAGATTATAATAGTTGGAAGAAATCAAAGAATCAAAGTAAGAACCATGGTTCAGAGACAAACCATAATGGATTCCAGGAAGAATCTGGACAAGGGATATATTCAATTATATCCAGTGAGATCACCACGGAGTTCGAGAAAAGTCGTAGTCTGCACAAGTCAGATCCACACTTCGGAAATGTGAGAGAGATCAAACTTCGAGGACGAAGTTTAGTTTAAGGGGTAGAGACTGTAATATCCCAGGTATTGGGGTTACAAAAATAGAGGAAACAGATGTGTGCATTGCATTCATGCGTAGAAAGTGAAGTTTCACTTGACCTTGGTGGAATTGAAGTAGCTCATCAAGTGTGGTGACCCTGCATACCACTGCATGTTGTAGTATGCCAGTCGTTGATATAACATTCACGAAGTACCATTCCGCAAATATTACATCCCTCAGAGTAGTACAACCGAACATAGCAGGGTCCATAACTCATTCACTTATTATTACAAGCATCAAACATATATTGTCTTGGAGCTCCTCTTGGGTCCTAAGAGGAATACTCCTGGGTTCGAGGTGAACCCAACTCAACTTACAATATAGGAGTCTCAGTAAACTATACATTTATTGCCTCGAGCAGCTAAATACTAAGAGTTCGGGCTGCTCGGTTACTACTACTACTGGATGTCTCTAGGCTTGATCTCCTCCGGAAGCCTCCCCGGATCCGTAGACTATGAGATAGTCTACGCCTTCAACACCTCCGGAGAGGTCTGGTTCATCATAGCCGATGATCTCGGCTCCTTCATTGTTGTCGTAGTCCTCCTCCAGCACGATTCGGACAATCTAAGCATGGGATTTAAGAGTGGTATGAGTACGAGCGTACTCAACAAGTTCATTATAGATAAGAGGTGTTTAATGCACTAGCTACGATATTAGACCCGAAAGTCTAATATCAATGCAAGTTTTGATAAACATTTCTTCAAGAGATTGCTTTTATTTCAAAGAGCTATGTCCGTCAGCCTTCACCGGTTTACTAGAACTTCATGGAGCTCCTTTCCGGCCGCGTTCGCAGTTCCTCAATCCCGGAACAGGGAGTGACAGGTCACGCTCTTTACACTCGCAGAGGTGTGTTGCTTTACCCATAAGAGATCTTAACCTTGGTGCCAACCGGGCAGCTTTCCCGTCCACACTTCCTTCGGTGTGAGGCCCGGTATAAGGTCTAGCCAATCATGTTCCTCCGCTGCCTCGCACACCCACCCTTTGTTGCATACCCCGACCCTCGGGTCCTCGTCGGTCCTCTTACACCAATTAAGGATGGACCCCGACCACGACAACAGCTTTGGGACTCGTTAACCAAACTCCATCGCCGGTAGCTGCAACCCATCATAGACCACTTACCGTGGGGAATTAGAATGGGATCCCCACCCCACCGCTTGCCCAACCTGGGTCAAGTGTCTACGGTAAGCGCATTCGTTGATGTACGAGAGGTGGAAACACTTTTGACTACTTCGTCCCACTCCGGATCTTATGGTTAACACGGGTATTACGGCACAAGAATCACTGGCGACATTTGTTGTTTAATCCTAGATGGATATTAACCCTTGCAATGGAACCTCCACCATATCAACACAATCCATGGTTCCATTGCCCACCACATAGTCATATTCATAATTATGAAAGTAGTGGTTTTGGTTTTTATGCAATAGTGATAACCATAGTACTTTGCAAGTAATTTGATAGAAATACTCAAATGACATGAGCAAGCGATGAACTTGCCTGAACACTGCAAAGTTTTGCAGTTAGAAGGTGTGGACTGACCCTTGTCCTCTGGTTCTGAAAAATAGCATCATTGTCCGATAAGGGCAATGGTTAAAGAAGCAATTATGCATGATTCCAGTTTTAGGGTTTTGTTCCCCCCTTCCGATGTCGTTATTATTTCATGTGAGAGGTTAATACTAAGAATAATTTGGAGATATTATCTTTAGAGTAAATACAACCTTGAAATGTTGTCAAGGTGTTTTTCTAGCCCAAAACATTAATGGACTTACTTTTATTAAAAAAATATGTGTGATTTAAATGTTTATTTAAATCATCAAATCATGACTTATTCATATTTGTCTTTAATAATTCTCTTTAATATTTTATTTAGGTAGAGAATTTTATGCTGATCAGTTTTTATATTTTTAATTATTTTTTTAGAGCTATTAATAATTTTCTATGATTATTCAAAGTTTCAGCATTTTTATTTGTTTGTGAAAAGACAAAAACACCCCTGGGCCCACCTGTCGGTGCAACCCAGTGGGTTAGGTCGAACCGACCGGCCCGGTCCGGCTCGACCAGCCCCACTCCTCTCTTCTCCTCACGCGCGATCGAACCCCAACCCTAACCTGCTCTGGCGACTCGCGTCGCCTCCGCCGTCGCCGCTCGATTCCGGCGAGATTCGCCGGACTTGGCCCCCTCCATGGCGCGCAATCAACGCGCCACACGACGGCGGTCAATCCTATCCGCGTCGATCTGACGCGGGCGACCTGCTGCTCTCGGTCTCGTCCCCGTCTGGTGCTAGGGTTACGGGATCCGCTCGATCCCGCCGTTCCTGGTGCTCCTGGTGCTTGGACTCCGCCTCGGCTTCGCCGCCGTGGTGCGGGTGGTGCCGTGGTGCCGCCATGGCCTGGCTTGGCTTGGCGCCGCCGCGCTCCGGCGTGTAGCCGCCGTGGCCGCCATGGCCGTGCCTATCTGCTCGACCACGGTAAGTGCGCCACTCTTTCTTCTCCTTTGTGTTCTATTTCTTCTCCTCCTAGTTTGAGATGCGGCTACTCCCCCTCATGGAGAGACCATCTCGTGCTGCTGCTATTGCTCTACTAGCTGATGTTGCCGTGCTTGCCGTTGCGATGCTTGCCGTTGCCGTGCGTATGCCGCTAGGCTTCTCGCTGCTATCCCGGATGCTAGCTACCGCTGCTCTACCGCTAAGCATCCGCTGTCGTTGTGCTGTTACCATGGCCACAGCTACTGTATTCACACTTGTGCTTGTGCTTGTGCTTCTCTGTGCCTCTGTTCTTGATGCTATTCTTGTCAATTTCTCAAGTGTATTCATATGAATTGCCCTGACTTGATTGCAGTATGCAATTCCTTGCAAGTTTGCAAGAGCCAGTGCCTCTGGTGTACTTTCCTATGTGATATAATTCATGAACTGTTCCATTGAGCATAATTGTGCTTGCACAGTTCTATCTTTTGATGAACTGCTACTGAATACCATCATATCTAGCTTATTTGATTATCTGCTATGCCATTGTCCTTGTCTGTGGCTAATTTAATTGTCTGGCCATGTGATGGTGCTGTATTTGATGTCTAGCATGCTGTCGCATGCTCTTGCAAGTTTCTGGTGGTCATATGATCACCGCTTGCTTGTAGAAACTATTCTTTGTTGTCAGTGCCTCACTGTGATCCATTCTGTGTTGTGTGTGTGTCTTACAGGCTTGGCCTGTGTATGCTGGTGCTTGTCCAAGCATCAGTGGATGCTTGTAATGATCCATTGGATCATCTGCTAGATTCTGTGCATGGTAGCTTGATTATTTCATTTATCTGTGTAGTTCTGATTGTTTAAATAGATAAATGATGTGAACTGTGACACAGTGATGATCATAACGATTTAATTTGCTTGGCTAGAGGGATGCCAACACTTGTTGGGGACCCTAGCCCACTCTGAACCCACCTGGGTGATGATGTAAGTACTGGCTTGGTGGTTTGACTGTTTTGGGTGGTTGAGGTGGCCTCAGCAACCATTCTTGGCTGCTCAGGAAGCTCCCACCTTAGTTGGCTTGATGTGTATGGACAAATGCTTTCTGGGTAAACCATATTTGGTTGCCAGATGCTTTTAATGTTGACAAACATATATAGACATTTAATGGTCTATCTGTCTGATGGTTTAGCTGGCTATAGGTTGTCAAGTGAACTTGTGTAGCTAGCTAGGGATTAAATCCATGTTGGATTTCTCTGATTGTGTCCCCGTGTGGACACAATCGTTGTTCCCTGGATAATCTGTCTACTGGCTTTTTCTATGTTTGCTTGTACCAAATGGCTAGATAGCCATATGATGACACAAACAGGGCTTCCTACCCTTTTGGTGTGCTTGAGATCATGCATGTGCAATTTATGAACAAAACCATCTGGTTTGTTCATGATGATGTGTATACCTCACTCCAGCTCCTAGAAATTTTGGTGTTGGTGTAGAGGTTTTGCTTCTGGTGGTCTTTTGCTTGCCCTGCTCCTCCTAGCAAGCTTGAGGTCTTGGTTTAATTTCTGGTGATTGTGAATAGATGAGACAGCTCTAGCTGTTCACCTGTTCTTGGTGTTCTTGGCTGTTCTTGGTGCTCGGTGACTTACCCCGTCGCTTGGTCGATGAATGAGCTAGGGTTTGCTGTGGAAAAGTTTTTATATGGTTGGCCCTTGCTTCCCCGGTCGACAGCCTCCACCTTTCTCTTTGGGTGATTCACCGTGTATGTGTAGCTGCATGCACACATGCCTTGTGAGCAGTGCCGTGTGTGTGTATGCTCGATACCCTGTACTTGGCTGTGAGAGTTGGATCAGCTCGGCAGACTTGATATTATCCACTATTTCCATTCTTTTAACCTGCCAAGTGGCTATGCCACTTGGCATAACTTCTTCTTTGTTGTGCTTGTGTGCAGGAATCAAGAATTGATCAAGATGATCCAGAAGATCATCAAGTCCAAGATCAAGTGAAGATGTTCTTGTAGTATTAGGATATTTAGATAACTTGTAATTTTTCCTTTTAATTTTTCTATTTCTTCAATTCTTGTAATGTGTTGTAATTCAATAATTCAATTCTGAATATTGTAAAAGACAATGTATTATGTGTGTGATTATCAATAAAGCTCCAATTTTCCTTAATGAGTTTTATATAGTTGTCCTACTATTTATATTCCTAATTACTTATAATTGTTTATTGAATTATCTCAAGTTTGAATTATGTGATATTCATTTGAGGTTTGAATTTGAAATTCAAATTCAAATTTGGTTTGAATTCAATCATACAACTTAATTTAGAATTCAATCATGCAACTTAAGGTTGTGATGCAAACTCTCCTCTCTTCTCAAAACCCTAGTTTAGTTGAATAAGGAACAAGTTTATCGCACTCCGAAACCCTAACCCCGTAAGGTGTCGAGAGAGAAACTTGTCCCCCTTCGATGCAGTTTTTGTTTGAAAGCGCGAAATTTCCCTGAATTTGCAATGCAATGCACATCCCTTTCTAAAATCTACCCTCGATCGTCTCTAAACCTGGGACATTACAGCCTTTCCCTTAAAGAAAACTTCGTCCCGAAGTTGTGGTTGTAATACCCGAACAGTTCGGGGTATGTTTTCCTCAAGTCTTCTTCCTTTTCCCGTGTGGCTCCCTCTCGGGATGATGCTTCCATTGTATCTTGCAATACTTGATAGCTTTATTTCTGAGTTGTTTCCAGCTTTCCTCGAGAATCTTGGCTGGCTTCTCGATGTAAGTCAAATCTGGTTGTAACTCGAGCTCAGCATGTGATATTGGCTCATCTGGGGGTCTTCAAACATTTTCTGAGTTGTGACACATGGAATACATTGTGAACTTGTGCTAGTCTTCCCGGTAGATCCAATTCAAAGGCTAACCCTCGGTTTTGACTCAATATCTTGAAAGGTCCTATGTATCTAGGGCTCAACTTTCCTTTTACTCCGAATCTCTGAAGTCCTTTCATCGGGCTTACCTTAAGATATACCATGTCTCCAACTTGTGGCTCCCAAGTTCTCCTCTTCTGATCGGCGTAACTCTTTTGCCGACTTTGGGCTATCTTCAAGCCTATCTCTCGATAATGTCAATGATTTGTTGCTTTTCCTTGACATAATCGGGGTTGAACTCTTTGCTTGCTCCGGCTTCATACCAACATATCGGTGATCTACACTTCCTTCCATAGAGAGCTTCAAATGGTGCCATCTTGATGCCGCTTTGATAGCTATTATTGTATGAAAACTCGCTAGTGGCAAGTGCTCCTCCCATGATCCTCCGAAGTCTAGGGCACAAGCCCTAAGCATATCCTCTAAGATCTGGTTGGTTCTCTCGGTTTGTCCACCGGTCTGGGGATGATAAGCGGTACTATAGTCCAACTTGGATCCTAAAGCTTCGTGAAGTTGCTTCCAGAATGCTGATGTGAACACGGATCCTCGATCCGATACTATCTTCTTAGGCACTCCATGCTTACTCACGATCTCTTTGATGTAAAGATCGATGAGTTTCTCTCCTTTATCCTGCTGGTTTACCGCTAAAAAGTGTGCACTTTTCGTCAACCGGTCCACGATTACCCATATCATGTCCTTCTTTTTATTAGTCATGGGTAGTCCGGTGATGAAATCCATCCCTATCTCCTCCCATTTCCACTCTGGAATAGGTAAAGGTTGTAACTTCCCTGCCGGACTCTGGTGTTATGCTTTCACTCTTTGGCAGGTATGGCATTCCGCCACATATTGTGCTATCTCCCTCTTCATGTTATTCCACCAGAATAGTTCCTTTAAGTCCATGTACATCTTTGTACTTCCCGGATGTATGGAATATGGTGTTTGATGAGCTTCCCGGAGTATTACTTCCTTAATTTCAGCAATATCCGGAACGCAAATTCTTTTCTCGGAACCATAATGATCCAGCATTCTCCGCGGTGAAATTCTCGATGGTCTTCCCTCATCTATTCTTCTCATCTCCTCCACGATGAATGGATCGTCCAGCTGACCCATCATTATCTCATTCTTCAAAGTTGACATTCAACTCATCGGCTACTTGCAACGCCGATAATCCTTCATGGGCTTCCTTCTCCCAAAGTTGTATTTGGGCTTGGCTTATTTCCTTCCTCAACTCCGGTGATATTTCTTGTTCCACTCCTCCGGTACTCTTCCTACTCGTGGCATCTCGCTACAACATTAGCCTTCCCCGGTGTGTAATTGATTGTCGATCATAATCTTTGATCAATTCTAGCCATCTTTTCTCGTCTCATGTTGAGTTCCTTTCGAGTGAAGAAATATTTGAGGCTTTTATGGTCTCGTATAGAGCTCACACTTAGCTCCATAGAGAAAATGTCTCCAAGTTTTGAGTGCAAATACGATCGCCGCTAATTCCAAGTCATGTGTTGGATAGTTTACTTCATGAGGTCCGAGTTGCCTCGATCCATAAGATATCACTTTCCGATCTTGCATGAGTACACAACCCAATCCATGTTTGGATGCGTCACAAGACACGGTGTAATCCTTGCCAACTTCCGGAATCGCTAACACCGGTGCTCGTGGTGAGTTTCTCTTCGTAGTTTGAAAACTCTTCTCACACTCCTCCGACCACACAAATGGTGTGTTCTTTCTTAACAGCTTTGTCATTGGTCCTGCTATCTTGGAGAATCCTTCAATGAATCTCCGATAATATCCTCGCCATTCCTAGGAATCCTCGGATTTCCTTGACAGCCTTTGGTGCTTCCCATTCTAGAACCGCCGCTACCTTACTCGGGTTGACAGCGATTCCATCTTTGCTAATGACATGACCAAGAAATTCCACTTGATCTAGCCAAAATTCACACTTACTAAGTTTGGCATAAAGTTGATGTTCCCTTAGTGTTTGCAACACTAACCTCAAATGTTCAGCATGTTCAGCTTTGTTCTTGGAATATATCAGGATATCATCGATAAATACGATGACAAACTTGTCTAGATATGGCATGAATATCTTATTCATGAGATTCATGAATATTGCTGGGGCATTGGTTAATCCAAAAGGTACTACAAGGTATTCATGATGTCCGTACCTCGAAACAAAGGCTGTTTTCGAACGTCTTCCTTCTTGATCTTAATCTCGGTGATAACCGGATCTTAGATCAATCTTGGAAAAGACTCCCGCGCCTCTAACTTGATCAAATAGATCTTGTATTCTTGGAAGTGGATACTTGTTCTTGATTGTGACGTTGTTTAGATTCCCGTAGTCTCCGCACATCCTTCTTCCTCCATCTCTTTTATCTACGAAGATCACAGGTGATCCCCATGGTGAAACACTCTCTTGAATGAATCCCTTTTGTTCCAAGTCGTCCAATTGTTCCTTAAGTTCTTTCAACTCCTTGGGCCCCATCTTATATGGTGCTTTGGCAATCGGTGCTGTTCCTGGAATTAGGTCGATAGTGAATTCTATCTCCCTATCTGGTGGCATACCAGGTAATTCCGCAGAAACACATCCTGGAATTCATTTACTACAGTGTATATCCTCTAACTTCACCTCCTTCATGCTATTCAAGTTGTAGCTCAACTTCAATCTGTGTATGTTTGTCGCCTTGGTAGATCATTCTACTTCCATCGGGGCTTTTCAACGATACCGTCTTGTTCACACAGCCGATCAATGCTCCATTAGCTTCCAACTAGCTTCATACCAAGAATGACATCAATGTCCTTCATCGGTAAAATGAACAGGTCCGCGTCAAACGCGCACTTATTGATCATAATGACTTGTTTTTGTTTGGCATGGGTTACTACTATCGTTCCCCGCGTAAAGTATGGTTATGGGTGTATCTAACTTAGTGCAACTAATCCCATGTTTGATGATGAATTGTTGAGAAATGAATGATGTAGTTGCACCAAGCATCAAAAAGTACTTTGCCAGGATGAGTGAGTATCCGGAGCGTACCTATCACCGCCCGGTCGAGTTGACCACCTCCTCCGGACCGGTACAGCTCAGCTTGCCGAAGGGCTTCTTATTCTTCCAGCTCTCCTCCGTGTTTCCTCGATTTCCTCCTCCTCCAGATTGACCTCCTCCAGTGTTTCTCTTGGGGCAGTCCTTCAAAGATGTGCCCCTCCTGGCGACAACCAAAGCATATTATCTTTGGCTTCTTACAATCTTTCGCGACATGTCCTTTGAATCCACAGGAATGGCATATAATCTGATTTGCAGACTGATATCCTTGGTTCCTCCTCTGGTTGTTGTTGTTGTTGTTGTTGTACCGTGGCTTGAAACTCAAGCTGGTATTGGGCTTGTTACTAACAAACCTCTTAGGCTCAAACTTGGCCTTCTTCCTCTTCTCCTCTTGTAACTGTTTGAAATCATCTTCTAGAGTGATGGCCGCATCCACCAACTCTTGAAACTCAGTTGCTCTCATCATTCGGAGTTGTACCTTGAACTCGGGGACTTAACCCCTCGTAAACCTCTTCTTCTTCTTGTCCTCGGTGTTGACTTCTTCAACAGCATACCGGGACAGGTTTAGAGAACTCCCGACATAGGTCAGGATTGCCTTGTCCTTCTGCTCGAGACTTTCAAATTCTCGACGCTTTAGCTCCACAATACTTTCAGGGACATTGGATTCCCTGAACTTCCTCGTGAATTCCTCCCAGGTAAATACTTTTCCAGCCGGGTAAACGGCTACAATATTGTCCCACCATGATGCGGCGGGTCCAGACAACAAGTGTGTAGCATAGCGGACCTTCTCCTGGTCATTGCATCCAACGGTGTTGAGCTTTCGCTCGTTGTCCATGAGCCGCTCTTCCGCGTCCATTGGCTCGGGCGCGTATGCAAAGGATATGGGCTTGGTGTTCTGGAAGTCCGCTAGTGTGACTCCCTGGTTCTCAGTGTCTCTCCATCCTGTTTTGCTGCAACAAATCCCGAAAGAATTTGTTCTCGCTGCTCCAATGTTACTCGCTGTCGCTCCTCTACCACGCCGCATGTACTCGGATAAAGTTTTGCTGCGTCATGGGTGGTGGTGGTGGTGGAAACCGATCTCCGGCTGCACCCTCAGCCTCTTCCTTTTGTTTTGCTTCGCGCTCCATGCGCTCGTGCTTCGGCCTCGTCTCCTAGCGTTCCCGACATAACCCCTAGTTCCGCAACACAAGATGATACTCATAGTTACTCCATGCGCAAGTTTTCCGAGCTCAACATTGTGCACGTAACTAGTCACGCAATGGAAATCAAGAAGCAAATCCAAATCATACAAAACATATACCATATATTTACATACATAAGTAGTCTTATTACAATACTCAAGTCGATGTGAGTATGCAAACTCACTTATTAAAGTATATATACAAATTTCTACAAAATATTACACTCTACAATACACGTGGTACTTGTGTATTGTAGCTTGGCTTCTCTTGGTAGACTTCTAGTCGATCTTCACTCCCGATACATTCCAGGCTTCCATCCGGTCGAACGTGTCGTTCTCCTGACAAAACCTGGAACATAAGGTCTCCCCGTTGGCTGATAATCGGAATCCGACGATGATCCTAGGGCGAAATCAGTGTTCACAAACTGATCATTCAGTGCATCGTAATCTACCCATCGGGTATACTCTCCTGTAGCCCCACCATAAGGGTTACCAAAACTCATACCCGACTCAACTTGTGTCGGATATCCTCCATCCACTCCTTCATTAATAGGATAGCTCTGGTTCTGGGTTGCTGCGTCATCATTCATCTCTCCATCATAATACGCGGTGGTACTATGAGTTCCCGTATCCGATCCCCAACGCCAACCCCTAGAATTCTCGATAGGAGTCTCGGAATGCTGGTTGTTTCCGGATTCCTCTCCGCCTTCGTATCCCCCATAGGAACTACCTAGATAGTTCCCAGGTGTAACAGGTGTAGGTTCACGTGCAAGTGGATCAATACTGATGTAGTCACCAGCTGAATAAACTGGTGTGTGTACCACATTCTCCATAGGTTCTTTCCCCTACTCTCCTCCTTGGGTTCAGTGAACTCCTCAAGCATCGTATCAATTGCTCCTATCAGATGATGATTCAACTGAAAGAGTAATGATAGGAAGTTACGGCTATTGTCCATGTATTTGGCTGCTTCGGCTGGTTTACTTTTGGCATATTTGAAATGGTTCAGCATGGGATCATTGTCCTCCTCCATATGAGGAATGTGTGTGAATTCGGAACCCATAAGCGCTTTCGTCTTATGCTCCCGAATATCGGTTATGGCCCTCATAACAGCTATATGGTAAGCTGTGTTGGTGGTTCTCGCTTCCCCAGCTGGCATGACTACGCTCATTCCCAAAGATTCGGGAAGTCGCAATCCTACCCTGCACTTGGCCAACACCGGACCATCATAGAACATGTACTTCTTTACTGGAATCTGGGGATCGCACCCAAATTCTAGTAACATGGCTCGTAGGATATCTGCCAGTCCTCCTTGGTACTCGTTCAGTGTGGAATCCATAACTTTCACGTTTCTTCCCGGTCGTGAACTTGCCATGTTGGTTGTAGAAATAGAAAGATTATGAGATTAGTAATAATGCATCATAATAGAGATAATAAAGAATTATCGCACTAAAAGATGTGGTTGTTGTATTCTCAATTGAATATACACCATATTTTTAGAGAATTCTTTACTAATCCTATTTGACTCCTATCGTTTTAGTCCCATTTACTAGGTTCCAACCTAAGGTCAAAGCTTTGGCTCGATACCAACCGTGGTGACCCTCGCATACCACCGCATGTTGTAGTATGCCGATCGTTGATATAACATTCACGAAGTACCATTCCGCAAATATTACATCCCTCGAGTAGTACAACAGTAACATAGCAGTGGTCCATAACTCATTCACTTATTATTACAAGCATCAAACATATATTGTCTTGGAGCTCCTCTTGGGTCCTAAGAGGAATACTCCTGGGTTCGAGGTGAACCCAACTCAACTTACAATATAGGAGTCTCAGTAAACTATACATTTATTGCCTCGAGCAGACTAAATACTAAGAGTTCGGGCTGCTCGGTTACTACTACTACTCGGATGTCTCTAGGCTTGATCTCCTCCGGAAGCCTCCCCGGATCCGTAGACTATGAGATAGTCTACGCCTTCAACACCTCCTGAGAGGTCAGGTTCTTCATAGCCGATGATCTCGGCTCCTTCATTGTTGTCGTAGTCCTCCTCCATACGATTCAGACAATCTAAGCATGGGATTTAAGAGTGGTATGAGTACGAGCGTACTCAAAAAGTTCATTATAGATAAGAGGTGTTTAATGCACTAGCTACGATATTAGACCAGAAAGTCTAATATCAATGCAAGTTTTGATAAACATTTCTTCAAGAGATTGCTTTTATTTCAAAGAGCTATGTCCGTCAGCCTTCACCGGTTTACTAGAACTTCATGGAGCTCCTTTCCGGCCGCGTTCGCAGTTCCTCAATCCCGGAACAGGGAGTGACAGTCACGCTTCTTTACACTCTGCAGAGGTGTGTTGCTTTACCCATAAGAGATCTTAACCTTGGTGCCAACCGGGCAGCTTTCCCGTCCACACTTCCTTCGGTGTGAGGCCCGGTATAAGGTCTAGCCAATCATGTTCCTCCGCTGCCTCGCACACCCACCCTTTGTTGCATACCCCGACCCTGGGTCCTCGTCGGTCCTCTTACACCAATTAAGGATGGACCCCGACCACGACAACAGTTTGGGACTCGTTAACCAAACTCCATCGCCGGTAGCTGCAACCCATCATAGACCACTTACCGTGGGGAATTAGAATGGGATCCCCACCCCACCGCTTGCCCAACCTCGGGTCAAGTGTCTACGGTAAGCGCATCCGTTGATGTACGAGAGGTGGAAACACTTTTGACTACTCCGTCCCACTCCGGATCTTATGGTTAACACGGGTATTACGGCACAAGAATCACTGGCGACATTTGTTGTTTAATCCTAGATGGATATTAACCCTTGCAATGGAACCTCCACCATATCAACACAATCCATGGTTCCATTGCCCACCACATAGTCATATTCATAATTATGAAAGTAGTGGTTTTGGTTTTTATGCAATAGTGATAACCATAGTACTTTGCAAGTAATTTGATAGAAATACTCAAATGACATGAGCAAGCGATGAACTTGCCTGAACACTGCAAAGTTTTGCAGTTAGAAGGTGTGGACTGACCCTTGTCCTCTGGTTCTGAAAAATAGCATCATTGTCCGATAAGGGCAATGGTTAAAGAAGCAATTATGCATGATTCCAGTTTTAGGGTTTTGTTCCCCCCTTCCGATGTCGTTATTATTTCATGTGAGAGGTTAATACTAAGAATAATTTGGAGATATTATCTTTAGAGTAAATACAACCTTGAAATGTTGTCAAGGTGTTTTTCTAGCCCAAAACATTAATGGACTTACTTTTATTAAAAAAATAATATGTGTGATTTAAATGTTTATTTAAATCATCAAATCATGACTTATTCATATTTGTCTTTAATAATTCTCTTTAATATTTTATTTAGGTAGAGAATTTTATGCTGATCAGTTTTTATATTTTTAATTATTTTTTTAGAGCTATTAATAATTTTCTATGATTATTCAAAGTTTCAGCATTTTTATTTGTTTGTGAAAAGACAAAAACACCCCTGGGCCCACCTGTCGGTGCAACCCAGTGGGTTAGGTCGAACCGACCGGCCCGGTCCGGCTCGACCAGCCCCACTCCTCTCTTCTCCTCACGCGCGATCGAACCCTAACCCTAACCTGCTCTGGCGACTCGCGTCGCCTCCGCCGTCGCCGCTCGATTCCGGCGAGATTCGCCGGACTTGGCCCCCGCCATGGCGCGCAATCAACGCGCCACACGACGGCGGTCAATCCTATCCGCGTCGATCTGACGCGGGCGACCTGCTCGCTCTCGGTCTCGTCCCCGTCCGGGTGCTAGGGTTACGGGATCCGCTCGATCCCGCCGTTCCCGGCGCTCCCGGTGCTTGGACTCCGCCCCGGCTTCGCCGCCGTGGTGCGGGTGGTGCCGTGGTGCCGCCATGGCCTGGCTTGGCTTGGCGCCGCCGCGCTCTGGCGTGTGCCGCCGTGGCCGCCATGGCCGTGCCTATCCGCTCGACCACGGTAAGTGCGCCACTCTTTCTTCTCCTTTGTGTTCTATTTCTTCTCCTCCTAGTTTGAGATGCGGCTACTCCCCCTCATGGAGAGACCATCTCGTGCTGCTGCTATTGCTCTACTAGCTGTTGTTGCTGTGCTTGCTGTTGCGATGCTTGCTGTTGCTGTGCGTATGCTGCTAGGCTTCTCGCTGCTATCCTGGATGCTAGCTACTGTCGCTCTCATCGCTAAGCATCCGTCGTTGTTGTCTGTTACCATGGCCACAGCCTATCGTATTCACACTTGTGCTTGTGCTTGTGCTTCTCTCGTGCCTCTCGTTCTTGATGCTATTCCTGTCAATTTCTCAAGTGTATTCATATGAATTGCCCTGACTTGATTGCAGTATGCAATTCCTTGCAAGTTTGCAAGAGCCAGTGCCTCTGGTGTACTTTCCTGTGTGATATATTTCATGGAACTGCTCCATTGAGCATAACTGTGCTTGCACAGCTCTATCTCTTGATGAACTGCTACTGAATACCATCATATCTAGCTTATTTGATTATCTGCTATACCATTGTCCTTGTCTGTGGCTAATTTAATTGTCTGGCCATGTGATGGTGCTGTATTTGATGTCTAGCATGCTGTGGCATGCTCTTGCAAGTTTCTGGTGGTCATATGATCACCAGTTGCTTGTAGAAACTATTCTTTGTTGTCAGTGCCTCACTGTGATCCATTCTGTGTTGTGTGTGTGTCACACAGGCTTGGCCTGTGTATGCTGGTGCTTGTCCAAGCATCAGTGGATGCTTGTAATGATCCATTGGATCATCTGCTAGATTCTGTGCATGGTAGCTTGATTATTTCATTTATCTGTGTAGTTCTGATTGTTTAAATAGATAAATGATGTGAACTGTGACACAGTGATGATCATAACGATTTAATTTGCTTGGCTAGAGGGATGCCAACACTTGTTGGGGACCCTAGCCCACTCGAACCCACCGGGTGATGATGTAAGTACTGGCTTGGTGGTTTGACTGTTTTGGGTGGTTGAGGTGGCCTCGGCAGCCCATTCTTGGCTCGCTCAGAAGCTCCCACCTTAGTTGGCTTGATGTGTATGGACAAATGCTTTCTGGGTAAACCATATTTGGTTGCCAGATGCTTTTAATGTTGACAAACATATATAGACATTTAATGGTCTATCTGTCTGATGGTTTAGCTGGCTATAGGTTGTCAAGTGAACTTTTGTAGCTAGCTAGGGATTAAATCCATGTTGGATTTCTCTGATTGTGTCCCTGTGTGGACACAATCAGTGTTCCCTGGATAATCTGCTGCTGGCTTTTTCTATGTTTGCTTGTACCAAATGGCTAGATAGCCATATGATGACACAAACAGGGCTTCCTACCCTTTTGGTGTGCTTGAGATCATGCTCGTGTAATTTATGAACAAAACCATCTGGTTTGTTCATGATGATGTGTATACCTCACTCCAGCTCCTAGAAATTTTGGTGTTGGTGTAGAGGTTTTGCTTCGGTGGTCTTTTGCTTGCCCTGCTCCTCCTAGCAAGCTTGAGGTCTTGGTTTAATTTCTGGTGATTGTGAATAGATGAGACAGCTCTAGCTGTTCACCTGTTCTTGGTGTTCTTGGCTGTTCTTGGTGCCTGGTGACTTACCCTGCTGCTTGGTCGATGAATGAGCTAGGGTTTGCTGTGGAAAAGTTTTTATATGGTTGGCCCTTGCTTCCCTGGTCGACAGCTCCACCTTTCTCTTTGGGTGATTCACTGTGTATGTGTGCTGCATGCACACAGCCTTGTGAGCAGGCTGTGTGTGTGTGTATGCTGATACCCTGTACTTGGCTGTGAGAGTTGGATCAGCTCGGCAGACTTGATATTATCCACTATTTCCATTCTTTTTAACCTGCCAAGTGGCTATGCCACTTGGCATAACTTCTTTCTTTGTTGTGCTTGTGTGCAGGAATCAAGAATTGATCAAGATGATCCAGAAGATCATCAAGTCCAAGATCAAGTGAAGATGTTCTTGTAGTATTAGGATATTTAGATAACTTGTAATTTTTCCTTTTAATTTTTCTATTTCTTCAATTCTTGTAATGTGTTGTAATTCAATAATTCAATTCTGAATATTGTAAAAGACAATGTATTATGTGTGTGATTATCAATAAAGCTCCAATTTTCCTTAATGAGTTTTATATAGTTGTCTTACTATTTATATTCCTAATTACTTATAATTGTTTATTGAATTATCTCAAGTTTGAATTATGTGATATTCATTTGAGGTTTGAATTTGAAATTCAAATTCAAATTTGGTTTGAATTCAATCATACAACTTAATTTAGAATTCAATCATGCAACTTAAGGTTGTGATGCAAACTCTCCCCTCTCTTCTCAAAACCCTAGTTTAGTTGAATAAGGAACAGGTTTATCGCACTCTCGAAACCCTAACCCTGTAAGGTGTCGAGAGAGAAACTTGTCCCCCTTCGATGCAGTTTTTGTATGAAAGCGCGAAATTTCCCCAGAATTTGCAATGCAATGCACATCCCTTTCTAAAATCTACCCCTCGATCGTCTCTAAACCTGGGACATTACATCAAGTCAAGCGCTACAAACCTCAATGTGACTTTGATAAAACCTTGTTTTGGGTAGAGATGATTTGATCTAAGGGGTTAGATCAAATGGAACTAATAATCAACACAACAACACTTTACTCAATGATCAATTGCTTGATCTTATAAAAGATCATAATATGGAATTCCCTGCCATAACATATGAACCTACAATTAATTGGAAATCAAGTAACAATAATTGAGAAACCATTCTTCACTTATCTTTTCCATGTCTTAAACTAATCCTTAATCCTACCATGTACCTCATGGTGTTCATTTTACTTCATTATTGGAAACATAACAAGAAGATCAACCCTATAAATATATATCTTTCTATTCCAAGATGTTATATTCAAACCATCATCTTTAAGAGAAACCTTAGGATATTATTCAAGACCTTCCCTAGAGAGAGAACCCATTTATGTTAACCATAGATATTGGTGACCACATAATTATCCTTGGAGAATAACCCTAAGTTAGTATTGAAGTCCTTCCCAAGTGAGAGAGCCCATTCATATCAATTCTAGTTTTACCTATTATGAAATAAAGGACAATCTTTGAACTAAAGCATTGGGTTGTAAACCATTTCACCTTGGAGTGGTGAGATAACCAAATACCAAGTGGAATAAGACTATATCCATGACTTAGTGAAATAAGGAGTGGAATAATCCAACTAAGATAGACAATTGAATCTTTAGCCCAGTAACCTAAATAAATATTAGGAGAACACCATAAACCCTAGAATAAACCATTCCTATATGAGAGAACTCAAGCTATGGAGTTACACTTAAGATAGTTGAGGCAACACTTGGATTTGAGGGAGAGAACTATTCTTATACCCGGATGACCCTATCATCATTGTTTGAGAAGAACCCTAGCAGAATATCCCAGGCATTCTCCTGGGATATAAACTAATGAGGCAATCATAGAAGTTCTATCCTAGAAAGTAAAATAGAGGTGCTATACATTAATTGATCAAGACAATGCTTGATCATGGAACTGAGAAACCTAATTAATGAGAGATACCTTAGGAAGCCAAACCTTGATCATTATAAATTGAGTGATGATCATAAACCCTAAGAACTTAAGGTAGAGATATTAAGAACAAGTTGATCATTCCTAATCCATGATCATGCTCTTGATGTATGTGAGGATAAGTTAAACCCTACTAGGATAAGTAGATCTCATCCCCACATGAAATTATAGGGGGATCCCTAGTAAGCAACCATATGCTTATATCCCAACCTTTACTTGTGAATCACTTGGTGATCACAAGTAGAATTCTACCACATCTACATTCCACTTGTTTTTCACTTAAGAACCACCAGAAAACATTAAGAGTCAAACTCTATACTCTAAATGGGGAGAAACCATCCATCCATGTGACCAAAGTTAACTATAAAAAAGAACTACAATCAATGTAGTTACTTTAATGATAAATTGAGGATAGTAATATAAGTTAATTAATTGGTAGAATATAAAACCAATTCTCAATATCTTAGTAACTAGAGGAGACCATAAAATGTTAAGTAAGCCAGCACCTTATCATGGTTAGGGGAGATTCAACCCTAGCATGCAATATGGTGTCATTTCATCTCTATAATCTAGTACTATATCTTAAACCTAGTTATGCATCACCATGGTGATCACCATATAAAACCAGGCTATAATTGAGATTCCAAACCATATGCCATTAGGTAAATAACATTAGAACCCTAGTATTGAACATTAATCAGATCTTATGCTTCAATTCTTGAACATAAGAAAAACCTTGTGCTACATTTCATAATTAAAACCATGTGTGTACAAATCCACCAACAATCCTTGTAACCAAGATCAACCATGATTGAAATAATACCTAAATAAATACTTTCAAAGATAATGAAAAGTATTAACCCTAATAAGGGGGTTATAATAGAAACTATAAACCCTAACCCATTGGTACTCACATAAAAACGTGTACAAGTAACAAATTCCTCAAATAGAAACCAAGCACTAATAACAATCTGTGAGATACTTTGAGTTAACAGTATTAACTTTAATCATTCCAAAAGTTTTGATCTATAAGTAAAAGGAAATTTAAATAAGAAAATAAACTCATGTCCATTAGCTATTTTGAGTAATTCTACATGTATTAAATCTAATCAAATATAAAATACTTTCTAAAAATAAGAAAGTGGTGAAATAGTTATTGTATTACATGCTCATTGAAATAACACAATTGAGACACCTGCCAAAAATAACAGAATTCAAATATGAGTTCAATTTGATAAATTACAAAACAGAAAAAGAAAAGGAGGAGAAAAACCTTACCTAGCTTACCTGGCCGTGGCAGCCCACCAACAGCCCACCTCAGCAGCCTCAGCATCAGCCCAGCAGACCAAGCCCACCAGCAGCCTGGCCTAACTCACCCCTTCACGATATTTTCACGCGGGGAGGGGCCATCATCTTCGTCCGTTCTGGCAAGCAGCTCGGTGGCATCTCCTTCGCCATCGGCCGCGCCAAGATACTCGCCGCCGTTCTCTGGCGTCTATAAAGCTCAACGCGCCACCGCCGAATGAAACCTAACCCTAAATTCCCCATTTTCTTCTTCATCTCTGCAAACATCGAAACCCTAACATGCTCGGACTCCGGCCGTCGTCGTCGGTAGAGACCACCCCTGACCCCTCCGTGACCACCATTAGCACCGCCATGGTCGACAAGCTCTCTGTGCAAGCGGAATCGATCCCGGAGGCCCTCAGTCACCGGAGGGAGCTCGTTCCCTTTCGCCGGTCACCGCCAGCAAATCGACGATCGCCGTCGATTACGACCATCCCCGGCCTCGCCACCAAGCCCTACAGCTTCCTGGTGAGCTCCTGCAACTCGCAGTACCCCTAGCCTGCTCAATCATGCTCCGTAGCGCCGCCTCGTCGTCATTCACCGTCCACCGCCGCTCGGACTTGCCGCCGGCAATGCTCCGACGACCATATGATAGCGGCGCCGCCACCTAGATGTTCCCCACGCTCGCGCGAATCAGATGCACCAGCTCGCGCCGTTCCGCGCGCGCCAGAACGTCGAGACCATCATCGACTGGCCGCCGGCCAGAGCTCCAGCGCCACGTCTGGATTTTGACTTGGTCTTCGCTCACGTGGCAGCCAACGTGGCTGTGACCCCACCTGTCAATGACTCGGACTAGATCTAACCCGGGTGTAAATAGCAGTTCCTATTTAATTTCAAATACCAGAAAAAATATTGCAACTTCAAGTAAATTTAGAAAATTCATTACAATTCAGAAAAATACAAATTAGATATCAAAATGTTCCTAAAAAGAAAATCTATCCAATAAAAATATAATATAGAATTTTTATTGTTAATAAAAATTTAATTATTTTAAACTCATTAATTAAGTCATTTCTTTTATACTTGATTGAATTAAAATTCAATAAATAAGGAAAACTTTAAAAATTAAATAGAAACCAGTAAAGAAATAAAGAAAACTTTAAAACTAATTTCTTTATTTATTATTTTGTTAAATCCTTATTAGGGATTTAAACCCTAATTAATAATTACCTTAATTATTAAATTCATTAAAAATAATAAAATGTCAAATCTAATATTATTTTTATTTCAAACTCATTAATAACTTCAACTTGATAATGAAGTTATTAATCCTAGAATTATAGGGTAATTAGGAAACCCTAGTCCCAATTGAAACAAAGTAACAACCTCCTAATTTCATGTGGAACCCTAAAACCCCAATTCAATTAGAAACACTAGCTCTATTAATCCATATGAACCCTAAGTTGTCCTAAACCTAAACCCTAGGGTATACCTTGTGATCATCCTACTTTATTTTGAACCATAAAATTATAATTAGCAATTAAACACTTACCATGTCAACATAAAATATAGGAGCCCTATTATCCATAATTCAGTATTCCATGTATGCACACTTAACTTACCTAGATGATCAAATAGGATCAACCTTAGCTTTATTACCAAGAATATTATCCTTACTCCTCCTGATTTAACATCACACCCTTGTGATGAACCTTAGTAGCAACCATACCAATTATTTACCATTACATACCATACTCCACTAAACTCTACTAGTGTGAGACACTTAGGAACCATCCCATTTAAGAACCAACCATTCTTTAATTAGTGGATCCAATAGCAAAACCTAGTCAACCTCAACTCCAATTGAGTACTTCTTATTACTTAAGAAATATGTTCTTCAAAAGTTATTCTTTTGAAGTAAATAAAGAAGCATCACCAACCCTGCTTATAAGAACCTATAAACCCTAGCTAGCAATCACCAGCAAGAGGAATCAACCTTGATAGAAACCAGGGATAATTAATTGCTTAAGTTGCTCATGCTTAAGTAAAACCAATCAAGCCTAGTTGCTAATGAATCCAACTATGTTGTGATCCATCTTATACTTACCCAGAAACTACCTGGAACCAGAATAAATTATAGCCAACCACAAACCCAATTGTCATACTTGTTCTTTATTAAAGAACATGTTCTTCAAAAGTTATTCTTTTGAAGAATATAACAAGTAATCATTAACCACGCCTTATAGTATTAAAACTGACAACTGCTCTTTACTTACTATACTACTACTAATCTTTGGTGTGTATGACTGTTACTTTACATTATACCACTTGCTTCTGATTCTAAAACAACACAAACCTGAATAAGAACCTTGTTTGTGAATCACTCTAAAAGTGCAACACACCCTGAACTAATCATTACCCCTCACTAATCCTAAATCATCAGGGTTAGGTCACGCTTAGAGCGATTGCATCTCATACTTATGCATTATTGCATCCTTGGCAATCTTTTACACATCGTCCTTACCGGACGATGATGCTATTTCAGAAGTTGGAGTTACTACGTATCGAAGACCTTGTCTGCATAATCTTGCATTCAAGAAAGGCAAGTTCATCGCTTGCTCATGTCATTTGAGTATCTCTATCAAATTACTTGCAAAGTACTATGGTTATCACTATTGCATAAAAACCAAAACCACTACCTTCATAACTATGAATATGACTATGTGGTGGGCAATGGAACCATGGATTGTGTTGATATGGTGGAGGTTCCATTGCAAGGGTTAATATCCATCTAGGATTAAACAACAAATGTCGCCAGTGATTCTTGTGCCGTAATAACCGTGTTAACCATAAGATCCGGAGTGGGACGGAGTAGTCAAAAGTGTTTCCACCTCTCGTTCATCAACGGATGCGCTTAACATAGCAGTTGTGTCTTGCGGAGCAACTTGAGGGTGGGGAGCCCCTTCTAATTCCCCACGGTATAGCTGTTGCTTACCGTAGCGGTTGCTTGCTTGCGGAACAACTTGAGGGTGGGGATCCCCTTCTAATTCCCCACGGTAATGTGGTCTATGATGGGTTGCAGCTACCGGCGAAGGAGTTTGGTTAACGAGTCCCAAACTGTTGTCGTGGTCGGGGTCCACCCCGAAATTACGGGAATAATGGGACCGACGAGGACCCAGGGTCGGGGTATGCAACAAAGGGTGGGTGTTCGAGGTAGCGGAGGAACATGATTGGCTAGACCTTATACCGGGCCTCACACCAAAGGAAGTGTGGACGAGCACGCGGCTCGGTTGGCACCAAGGTTAAGATCTCTTATGGGTAAAGCAACACACCTCTGCAGAGTGTAAAGAACCGTGACCTGTCACTCCTCGTTCCGGGATATGGAACTGCGAACGCTGCCGGAAAGGAGCTCCATGAAGTTCTAGTAAACCGGTGAAGGCTGGCGGACATAGTTCTTCTGAATAAAAGCAACCCTTTGAAGAAATGGTTATGAAAACCTGCATTGGTATTAGACTTTCTGGTCTAATGCCGTAGCTAGTGCATTAAACACCTCTTTCCTATAATGAACTTGTTGAGTACGCTCGTACTCATCCCACTCTTAAATCCCCTGCTTAGATATGAAGACATCGAAGGAGGATCTACGAGTGCAACTCGAAGGCCGAGAAGTCAACAACTACTTCAAGAGACAGGACCCCGTCGGAGGAGTCGAATACCACATCCGGCAAGGAGAAACCTGGATTAGCAATAGAAAGGAACTAGCTTCCTAAACTTAGCTCCTATTTAGCTAGAATCTATTCATAGCCTCTGTAGCTAGTTAAATACTCTACAAGTAGAGTTCGTGTTAGGATTAGACCACGAGTCGTTCTTCTGGAGTTTATTTGCAGTTTTACCTCATTGTAAAGTAGGAGGCTGTGCTGATCTTATGTAACAGAGTCTGTATGTAATTCTATAGACATGCCTTGGACCCGCATATGTTTCTGTTGTACCACTCTGAGCGATATAATACTAGTGGAACGGTGTTTCATTGGTGTTATATCAGACTTGCATACTACACCATGCAGTGGTATGCCGGGTCACCACACTGGTAGTCCTGTGTGGGTGATCATGGGATCTCGCACAGGTCTCCGGCGATGGTGATCTAGTCCGGGGTGTCATGGCGGTCGGTGAAAACTGAGCCTTGACCTTGGTCTTGGCGGATGATGGCGACGTCGGTCGACGTCGTTACCTTGTCGAATGCGTCATCTTTGCCCGTCTTGGCACTACACTCGGCGAGTTGGGGATGCGCGACTACCGGTGAAAACCGTGTTCCGACCTCGGTTGGCGGACGATGGCGACGTGTCACGCCGCTACCTTCTTGAAGGCATCGTCGACGCAGTCTGCGGTTTCTCACTCGTGCTGCTCCGGGGGAAACCCTAGGTCCGGGTCTCCCGGATCGGACGATGGCGGCGCGCCCTGCGTCGTTCTACCGCTTGGGGCGTCGTTTTTGGAGCAACTGCTGGATGTTGGCGGTTTTCGGTGGAGTGGTGTTCATCTACCACTTTGTTGGCGTTGAGTCTCAGTGGCATGGTGCTGCAGGGTATCGACGACAGATGCGGGATGATGTATACGTGCGGGGAGGGTGGAGTCGTGCGGCGTCATGGTGGCATCTACGGCAGGTCTTGCAAGGTTAATGCGATGATCTCTCTTGAAGATGGAGTCGAGGAAGACGGCGGGAACAACTCTTGTGGCGTGTGTGTTGACGTGCGCTGAGAGTCTGCTTGACTGGATGTGTTTCTCACCTGCTATTGGGCGGTTTGGGAAGGCATTTAGTTTTGGATGATGTGAGTTGTTGTATTGTCACCCTCTTCATCCCACTGTAGGTATAGTCCCACTGTAGGTATAGTAAGGTTGCTTCGAGTTTGATCTTTTGTATTGTTTCTTGTAAGGTTCGTGAATAATCTAATAAAAGAGTTTGATCTTTTGTATTGTTTCTTGTAAGGTTCGTGAATAATCTAATAAAAAGCCGTGTGCATCCTTTGGATGCAGAAGCTGGGGCGATATTTCCCCCATTTCGAAAAAAAAAACATAAATAACAACCGGAATCTACAGACTGATTTGTATCCATAGCCAGAATGCCTGAAGAGCTCACTGCCCTTCACGAAACAAAAATGACAAGTATTCTTGTAATATTTGACCTTTCTTCAATTAACAAACTTTACAACTCCCATCTAAAGAACAAAAATGTATTTGTAAAGTAACAAAAGAAAAAACAGAATCCCGTCGCATATTGCAATATACAGTGTCTGACTCTTTAAGGACAAGAACCAAAGAAAAAGAAAAGAAAATTACAAATTATTTAAACTTAAACCAGGCTTCATCTAAATACATAATACAGTACAACACAATATCCCGTCTGTGAACCTTGTGCAGGAATCTTCAATCGTTTGCGGAAGCATTGCCAAGTAAAACCAGCCGTGTGACTTGTACATCTAACTGGTGAGGCCTTGAAGAGATGTACACTGATTCCATGAAGCCTAACAGTTCTGTTCTGCCAAAATCATGAACATGTCATTCCTTTTAGGGTCTACTTCTTCGAGCCACGTGCTGCTGCAAGGTGATCCTGAAGAAGAAAAGAAAACAACCAACTTATTGTTAAAAACAACAACAGCAGATGGAGTGTCAGAACAGCAGCGATAAATCATTTGAAAATTATATGAGTATATTTATCTCAGAAGATAACTGCATAGTATTGTTTCGGTTCTATAAACATGTTATCCACATCTATATCTCCCAATACAAAAACCACAAGTTGATTGGGATACTTCCGATCTAAGCCTCTGATACAAATTCATCATTTTCTATCCAACGGTTGTCAACAGATGTTCTGTACATGTCCATGTCCAAAACTTCGCTTATAGTACTTACTGCACACAGCAACTAATTTCTGTATGAAATGAAACATGACAGACCAGAATGAAAATGCGTACCGAGACAAAGTCAAAAGCTTTAGTTTCTTCTTTCTTGGAATTGCTCATCACAGCCACATGATGTTGAGGTTGATTGCTTGAATTGAAAATATCTGGCATCCCAGCTGCATTTGCACCGTTCATTGAATTGAAAGACAAATGCCCAAGTCCAGCATTGAAATTTCCCATGTTTTGTAGTAACTGCTGCTGCTGAGCAAGAAGAGCTTCCATGGCACCATAATTTAATTGCTGCCCGGGAAATGATTGACCAAACATTTGTGGTGACATGTTGTACTGCACGGGAACCTGCTGATAAAAGGAGCTTTGGCCAAGGATACCATTCAGTGCTGCAGCACTCGCCACATGGCTAGTCTGGCTGTTCATGTCAAAGAACTGTGAACCACTGAGATTACTATGAGTTTCTGCTTTTACTCCAGGCTGAGCTTGGGCAGTGCCATTAAGGTTCAAACCAGCCATCAAATCGTCGACAGTTCCTTTGTCATCAACTCTTTCTTGGAACAACGGCTCAGGGCTGCTGCCGAATATATCTGGCATTGCATTTCCGTCCATCACAGAGTTATCATGCACGAATGCTGAGGATTTTTCCTCTACTGTCATCCCTGAGAATAGGTCATTTGTCTCCTTAATCTCTTCCTCATGGAATGATACATCCGCAAATGGATCACTTCCGTTACCATTGCTAGTGGCACTGATATTGCCAATAGGTTCACCACCAAGCAAATCATCAACTGAAGAAACATGTGTGCTATTCCCCATCATCTGCTCACTGATTTCTTGAGCTGAACTCGGAGTTCCAAGATCATCATGATCCCCCGTATCAATCAAATCGGGCATCTGAACAGTGGGTAGTGAAGTTTTTGATTCTGAAAGATGTTTGTTTCCGGTAGGTTGTTCCCCAACCAGAAGATTTAATACCTGAGAAAAGTGCAATAACTTATTACTTCTTTGACACTGGCTGGTAGAAAAAAGTTTGATCATTAAGTTTAGAGAAGGAAAAAAGTACTACAGATAGTGGTTAACAGAAAACAGAACGTGTGTATTTCACGATACTCTTATATCAATGAAACACAAGTTTTGATTTTAGGAGACTCAGCTTTGCATGTTGACTCACTTTTGAGGCCTTTTCTCTGAGAGAAACTTGAGGCAGTTCACAACATCTGACAACAGAAGCACTGTTCTCACTGAAATATGAAGCAACGATGGAATAAGGATCAGTATCATGTTTCCTTACAACAGCTTCCAGCACACAGATAGCCTTCATGCGAACCTGAGTAGTGACCAAACATATTCAATATTTATGTAAATATAATATACTAGACGGAATCACGGAATGCATCAAACTGTTACGGTCAGTGAAGCTAAAACAATAGTCATATGACCAAACCAATTGAACTAATGACGTGAACAAATACTGCACAAAATATCAAACAAGGTCAACAAACATCAGTAGATATCACTAAACCCTGCCAGAAATAGATCTGTTTTGATTCAACAAAAGTCAGTGCATCTTGGCAAAGAACGCTAAACATAATTAATCCAGAGATTTAAAAGATTGCTGCTAGTTGCTTAGCTGCTAGCCTGCTGGGTAAATATGCTCAAACATATCATGGACTGCAATAGCACAGGTGCTCGTTTGAGGCCCTTGAACTAAGCCTTTTTTCCAAGACATTGTGCACAGTTTATATGCATTTTTAATACAATATATTGTTCAATATGTTATACTCCCTCCGATACATAATAAATGTCGTGGTTTTAGTTCAAACTGAACTACAACCACCAGAATTTGAACTAAAACCACGACACTAATTATGGACCGGAGGGAGTAGTAAGTACAATTGGAAAATTGCATGGTTAAAAGATGCGTGCCTAGGCGTCCGCTTAAGTGCACCTAGG
Organism: Lolium rigidum; assembly: GCF_022539505.1. Lineage (NCBI taxonomy): Eukaryota > Viridiplantae > Streptophyta > Magnoliopsida > Poales > Poaceae > Lolium > Lolium rigidum. The sequence goes on along the minus strand of NC_061513.1, from coordinate 361,039,112 downwards.
GCACTAGGCGACAGCAAAACGCCTAGCTTTAGTCGTGCTATGCGTGCACTTAAGTGCGCCTAGCTGTGGGCTTAGGCGAGATAGGCGCTATGCAGAGGCAAAAGCAGGAATTACTGCCTAGCGCTTTTCTGAGGCTCGGAAAATTCTAATTACATCTATCTATTTTAAGCACAGTGCTTTTTATATAACAAACCTCCACTGCATACATTTAAACTTCTAAATACCTACGAGATGTACATGATCTAGTGATGGTGATAATGCAAATGTGGCAAGAATGTAATAAGTACACATCGCTGCCAAAAGAAGAAACGAAAATGTTTTCCTATACAAATGATATTCTTGATTTTGCCCTATACACAATTTTCATGCTAGCATAATATCAGATTTGCCTATGTGTAACCTTGAATAAACAAGACCAAATAAAAGGATATGTCCATAAAATATGCACCCGTCACCTGTCACTTGCCAGAGGAGCTAAGAAACATAATTCAGACTATTACATTAGCTATTTTATCCACAATTAGAAATGAGTGTTGAAGTCCGAAAAGGTTAAAATAGACCCAAAAAGGGATTATCCTAAACTCACCTGCCACAGTGGAGAATTGAGTTTGTTCTCAAGGGCACGACTCAAAGCAACTGCATCCAATTTGGAGGCTTCTGTTAGAAATATCTGCAGAGCATCTCGAGTAGGTTGCAACCGAACACCGCTTGCAGTAACTATTGTCTCCAAAAGTCTCTCCTCGCGTGTCTTAACACCTGATTGACTTGAGCCAGTATCACCAGCCGATACTGAACTTGACGGACTTGGACCCCAAGAACCAGAACTCGCATTCTTTGAAGCACCAGATGTGGCACGGCTCTCTCCTTGAATTTCACTTGGATCATACCTACCATATCTATCAGTTTCTGTGGTCAGAGACCTACGAATGGGGCTCTTGTACATACTACCATTCTCATTTGTTATTGAATGTGTGGCTGCAAAGTTGCTCAAACCCTGTTTGATGGACGCACCACCAATGCCCACTACTTCACTTAGTTCACTGAGGAAAGACTTCTTGTCATCCCTTGATGGCTCATAATTAGTATTTCCAAAGCCCTGTATGCGCTTGCCTAGACCTTCCGTCACAACAACAGCTTTAGGGTCCTCGGTGGAGAAAATAGCAGCAATAGCCTCATTCGCAGTTTCTCGGACAGCCTTATTAAGGGCGTCCCCTTTTAAGGGGTCAGGGAGTCCTTTGTAGTGAACAAGCTGACGCATAGCTGCTGAATGCCGTTGCATTTCCCGCTTGAAGTCGGTGCCAGATTTTCCAACCGCATATTTAATCAACCGCAAAGCCTGGAAAGCACGTATGGAGAAAAGAGATTATAAACTACTGAATCAGAAAAACTCGAGACTAGGGCTCCAAAATATTAAACAAACCAATGTACTCCCTCCAGTTCAAATTACTTGACCAAAAATGGATGTATCTAGACATGTTTTAGTGTGCAGATACATCCATTTTTAAGGCAATTATTTTGAACTGAAGGGAGTACTGAAATTTAGACGTGAAGTAGTACAGCTGCCAAATTACAGAGTTACACTGCAAGTGCTTGGCACTTTTTCTGAGAACATACAGCATGCCACTTGTGTCATGACCGAAAGATGACAGGATTACAGAAGACCTAATTCCATATAAGCTAGTGAATCCATTCTAGAGCATTCGGTACAAAGGCTAAGCAAAGCAGTACTGTGTCCTTCAGCAGTATTTGGTTCACCTGGAGAGGAGTTAGCCACAAGTTCAGAATATTTTAGATATCTTGATAAATACTTTTTTCTGTTTATCAATGAGATTGGAGCCAGCGCACTACTCGATGACCAAAAGTTACTATTAAATGCCACTAGCGACCACAGTTCTAGTGTAAACTAGCATAGTCACATCATACTTCACTAAATGACCTAAAATATAAATTCAGTGTTACAGACACCTTCTATTTGATCAATGCAATAATATTTTCTGAAGTCCAGACTATTAATCGCCCCAGGTTAGTCATATAACCCACTGGTGTGTCAAACGTTTAACTTATCACGCACCTAATCAGAAAGTGGTACTCTAATGAAACCCAGTATCTGCAGCAGATATGTGCAAGCGAGTTGGACGGGAGAAACAAACATTCTCGGGTTTTAGGAAGTGGATGGACAGTGATATCCATTACTGGGAGCAACAGTTTTGTATAAGCCCAGTCAAAGATAAACTGCGCAGAAGGTATGTGGTGCGGCAGTCCAATGTGAAATTGAAGGTACTCTACTAGCAAAGTTGGTCACAGCTAGTAGCAAAGAAAATCGGCATTTCCAGCTTCGCCTTCACCTAGGCATCTTTATTCAGCAGCACAATTGGCCAAGATTTCGCTAGGCAGGTTTGAATTTTAGCGGCGGGTGTGTTTGGTTCTTCGCCACAGCTTTAGGTGAGCCACGGACTCTTTAGCCGCCCACCTGCCATGAACTCATCTTCGTCGAGAAGCACCTAAGGATTGTAAGGAATGTAATGCGGATTGCCACCGTGGTGTACGGCAACGTGTGGTAGCCATCTAGACCTACAGTCTGGGATAGTACCTAACCATTATCTGCACACTTGAAATTGCCTGCTTACCTGCAACCCACACCGATAACTGAAAACAACGCCCAACGCTTGGAAGCCCCTGTAACTACTACACCATTCAGATCGGCATGCTCCAGGCATCGGAAATTCATCATCAGGACCACGAAATTAACCAGCGGGAACACTACATCAGTAACCTCTGCGACTACTATACGAACCACGTTTCGTCTGAAAAAAAACCCAGCTGAACCACGAATACTTGTGCGATCACCGTTTCGTTCACCCCCGCCCAACCAACCCTCACCGCCCTGTCAGGTCAACACGATCCCAAATCAACAACAGATAAACGAGGAAGGAGCGGCACCTTCTGCTTGACGAGGGGGCTCTTGTTGTCGAGGCGCTTGAGGACGAAGTCGGCGAGCTCCCTGACGACGCCGGCGTCGGAGGCGCGCAGCAGCTCGCAGATCTCCTCGAGCTTGTAGACGGGGGCGACCTTGTCGTCCTCGGCGGTGACGCCGTCCACCATCCGCGACCGCCAGTAGGACTCCACCGCCCGCCGGCTCTGATCCATGGCGGCCCTCGATCGGAACCCTAAGGGGAGGAGGGGCTACCGCCGCGGCAGCGCGCCACCTGACCACCGGGGAGGTCGAGATCTGGGAGAGGGGGTAGTGGCCCTGGCTGGACCTGGCTTACGATGAGGGGGGTTGAGCGAGCGGCACGTGCGGCCGGAGGCGTGGACGGAAGCTTCGAGTGCGGGTCAGGTCGGGGAAGGGGAGTTTTAAGGCAGGCTTTAACCGTTTTGCTTTCTTCTTCTTTTCTTCTTTTCACGGGAAGAAGAAAGGGCAGCCAAGCGGCAAATGTCAGCAAAAGCTTTTCTATCTCGTGGCTGACGTGCTACGCCACTAGTTCTTGACGATCCATATTCGGAGAGTAGGATACGCTTTACATGTTCCTAGTCTAATTCTAGCATATTCCTACTCGTAAAATCAGTTAAAGAGACGGAAATAACTTCAGAAATAATGTATTTAACGTACGTTTTCTTACGTTGCAAACGCAAAAAAAAAAATGTTTGTTATCAAAGGTCAAAGCATAATTTTCAGATGGCAATATATCTCGCACAAGGCAATGTCAAAATTGACATCATGACTACGAGAGCCAACAACTCTACCAGACCTCGCCGTCGTTGGCTTCATCAGTAATAACTTATCAGGTCTGCAACTAAATCCTCAGGTCGAAAACCATGCCAAGTCAAAAAAAAAATGTACATTATTATGTCTATCTGACTACACGACGGCCTCCAAGACCTCGTCAGACTCTTCAACCACCATCTCGTCCTTGAAGAGGAGCTTCAGGTGCGGCAGAACCTTCGGCAGCACCGGCAGATCGGCGAGGTTTACGCTCATCAGGTCAAACGCGATGCTGGTCTTGTCCATGTCGTCCTCGTCAAAGACTGGGATTTTAGGATATCGCTGGCTGAAGTGGGTCAGGATTATGCGGTACGCTCCGGCCGATGTGCCGACCGCTATGGCCTCCTTGGTTGTGCTGTGGTTCCTCGCGATCGCTTCGTCCTTCATGCTGTCCTCAAACGTGGCCTGAAGCAGCAAGAATCGAGGCAGTTTAGACAGGCAACATCGTCACATAACAACACCTTTTAGCATGCTCAATTTGTTGGGAGATTGCACAGCTAACAGTATTATACAATATCTATCGGCATAGATTAACGCCTTTAGCATGCTCAATATCTGTCGCGTTCTGGAAGGTGAAGCACACCCAATAGTGTGGAACAGAGGCCAAGAGACATGAGAAAATTGGTAATTGTTGTAAGTATGCAATTATCTTTATGCTTACCTCGTGTATCAACACTGTGGCATCTCTGGACGCGTCTACAAGAGCCGGGCAGGGCCGCGTGTCACCTGAATATACAACCTTCCACCCTGGAATCGCCTTTCCAGCACTGCTCACCTTCTCCTTGGCTCTCAAGACAACTCCAAACGCCTGTGGACAGTGTACAACGGGGACACTGTACAGAATCTCCAAACCTGATTCCTGTAGAACCTCTTTCAAATTAGCGAGAGCTGTAGTGTCCCTCGGACTTGCAGGCTTCTTGTTGTAGTTCTCCATTCTGCTTCCAGGAGCAAACATGGTGTTCTCAACTTGACTTGTGGGAGATTCCGTACCATTGTCAGTAAGAAGTTCCTCAACACTAGCCTTCAAGGTCCGTCTGCAGTCTAGGAACTGCATATCAAGATCTTCAAGTGTTGAATATGCATTTAGAAATCTCAGGAGTGGTCCTGGTCCAATCACGAGCAAGGGTTTGTGAGGAACGCCGTTTAGTAATTTTGACCTCAAGGCAAGAACTCTAGCGAGACCGGTGTGGTGATCAGCGTGAATATGGGAAATCCAGATGCACCTTAAATTCTTTACAAGTTCATCAGCACCGCTTACACCAAACCTGTTACACACGGGAAAAAAAAGGTATTATGAATATAACTAGCATGAAGGTTTTTGCAGTATCTTCTAGTTTAGTCTTGTTGGAACAAACCTCCTTTTCAGCTGTCCTAAAGTTCCTTCACCGCAATCAAGAAGCATACCTCCTTGTGCAAACAGGTTAACATATATGGCACTAACATTTCGATACTTTGAAGGCTGGGATGAACCCGTACCCAAAAATGTAATTTCTAGATCTTCTCTTGTTGCATTCTTCACACAGCAGGGGGTCTCTGAATTGCCCTTTGGGCGCTTTCTCCAGCCACTTTCTCTCAAACTACTTTCATCTTGAGACTTGGTTGAATTCCCATGTTCATCTAAAACATCAGGAAGACAGGAGTCTTTATTAATCCATGGCTCTTCAACCATCAGCATATGCTTGCCATCAGGTGGCAGTGCACTTCTTTGGTCTACACTACTTTGCCAAAACTTGCTAATTTGTTCAGGAACTTCTTTAATCTCAGGAATCTCAGAAATAAGCTCATCTACAATGTCTTCATGACTACACAAGCTTGGAATAGAAGCTCTATCCAGCCCCAGTTGAGCATATGGACGCAGACGAAACTGAAAGAGCAAAAAGACAAACATTGATACTCCTATTTTGGACTAAACGGAAATAAGTTGAGCATATGGAGTAGCGCTTGTTTGGAAAGGAAAACTTGTTACTGCAGATTTTGGGTGTAATCAAAATGAATACTGTCGTATCCGATTACATGGTAACTGATTACATGCCTACTAAAACCAAACAGCTGTAACGTTTTTGGATCACAGTGTAATCCGATTACAGGATAAAATCAACAAACCAGATGCCTTCTAACGGATAACCTAATTGTCTAATAAATTTTATTGTCTTCTCTAGAGGATGTAGAGGGTACAGCCTTATCTAGAATTGGAGATGCAATTAGAATACATAAATGCACAAATACCAAGTAACTACGACTAACTAGCACAGTAATATAGTGTAGACTAGACTTGGACGTACCTTCAGCAGATTTTCTGCAGTCACACTTTCACAGGCTTGGGATGAAGTACTCTGCAAGGAGAATTAGATGGTTTATGTTTACAGTCAGCAAGTATTTCAACATTCAACATCTGGTGCTCCAGTGTTTCGTATATCATGGGAGTTTACCTTATTCTTCTCTAATTCGATGCCATTTGAAGGTTCCACAGGCCAAAATCCAGAGGATGGGAAGAGTTGAGGGCATACAAAATTAAGGCGTGAAGATATCCTTGCACTACCTTTTAAGATAGGAATTTCCATGTTTTTACTGCAGGTATCCAAAAGGAGGGAAACCGTCATCACAAAGTATGGCACTAGCACTGATTTATATCTCTAGCTACTAGTTTTAAAATTTAAAAATATATATATTTCAAGATCAAACATATCCGTATAAGAATATTAATCAGGCATTAAGATGCAGTAAATGCTGAGTTAACAGTACTAAAAACAATTTTCAAATAAAATGAAATCAAAAAATAAGTACATAAAGAAATAAGTGGATAGCATGAGGTAAAAATCCTATACGGTCCAAGGAATTTGGTACTAATAAAGGGTCACTGGACAAATAAAAAAATTATAAGAGAATGATATCAAAGAAATAAACAAGAGGGTAGGATGAGTGAATAAACATTCATAAGATGCAGTCATTAACAAGTTTTGCAGACACTGTGACACATCTATACGGGCATGAGCAATGGTGGCATACACAACTAGTTGCTCCATGTAAAAAAGTTGTCAGAAGCAACATGATGAATTTTATCTCTCCAATGGAAGCTACAACTTTAGTTAGAAAAAAGAGAGAAGGAACCCCACAAATATGACACTATGTATCTCTCCCTCTCTCCAAAAAGTATGCTTTTAAGGCTTAAGATCCCACTTCCTGAAGAGGAGGCTACCTCCTCATCCGAACCTACTTTGGACCACCCGAACCTAGCTAAAGGTGTGGGGCAGTAGTAGTACCTCTAGGGCAGTGCATTGGGCATGCCCTACCAACCAAATCCAACATTTCAACCATGCATTGCTTTTATATTTAAGGAGTATAACTAATTTCCGATTGTCTAGTGGCATCAATGAAGTTCAAAGCTAAATAGTGAAAATCCATATTTCAGTATTTAAAATTCATGAAAACAAATTAGACCATTGATTAAAAAGGTAAATGAAACTGAAACTTACTTTTCATGCCCTGCCATGATATGCTGTGTGGTGCCAAAAGATTTCATCCAGTTCTGATATTCAACGGTGTTCGTCACAGAAGATGGACCTAAGTGAATTATGCAATTTACTTTCTTGGCATTCTCCGTTTGGCAGGAAGAATCTTCATAAAATTGGCTAAGCGATTGCAGCAAAAACAGTTCGCACATGTGATATTGTGTAGGGCAATCCACTAGAAGCACGATTGGTCCAGGAATTGACGGGCCAAGAACATCACTTGGATGAACCTATTAATAAAATTCCAACAAAAGGAACTTTAAACAGGAAATACATCTAAAATTATCTACCCAGTGCCAAAGCCAACTTCAAATTCATGGTACAGAATATATGATAAAAAATGAAAAAAAAAATTTATGACCACGGCTAGGAAGTCAGTGGACAGAGAGACTGCTTTAAGTAAAGTATGTGCTAGTGCGAAAAGGCCGTCAGCTTGTGAAAGTTCATGTCGAGAAAAATCAGGTTAACATCTTAGGAATCAGCACTAACCATTGTATCAATTTTATCAGACCGCACAGAGTTCCCAAGTTGAAGTTCACGATACTTTGGTCCAGGCTTAAGACCAAGAGCAGCAGCTTTAGCAGGGTCAAATTTTCCTTTAATTTCTGCCAACTCACATGAGTAGACTATAGCAGTATCACCAGGCTTTGAGTTGATATCTGTCGAACTCTTGGCTTCGTTATTGTACCTCGGTTTGACAAACATTGCTGATATACGAACTACTTCATCATCAATAATAACAGTAGGTTGTGAAGATGCACTGTGATCCACACCAAAGCTGTGCGTGTGAAGCATTGCCCTATTTGGGATAAAAGATTTCATTGCACCCGCCAAAAAATCAAGTTCTGAAGGGCCCCATATGTTCACCTGTATTACAGTTAAAAGGAAAAATATTGTCATCAATATGAACAAATAGATTAACTGTACACACGAGCATTGACCACTAGACGGTAATAAAAAGAATGCAACCAAGAAATTATTTCATCTCACCGACATGCCCTCATCTCCCATCCCAGCCAGGGTTAGCACCAAGCCTACATTAAGGAAAAATGAAAATGACACAAATAACTATGTCAGGGAAATGTAGCATCAGAGCATCGAATAAACTATGGACAAACGCACAGAAGTAATAAATTTTAGTACCTGGAAGGCCCCCTGCAGTTTCTGAGCACACACGAGTGAAAAAGATGTGGTCAATCTGGGAAAGTACAGAATTAATATAGCATGTTACTACTTATATTACCCAAACCAGGACATAGGAAATGAGAGTGAGTGCAGGTGGAGTTGCAAAATCAATATGAGGCATCAGATACCTTTGACAACTTTATCTTGTGTTCAGTGCAGAAACGCTGAAGACCCTGTTAGATTGCAAGAAATCAGTAGAGTAGTTTTAAAACAAGTTAAGTATTGTATTTGCCAAATGATATCATATTAATAAGCTAATCAATGGCAAAATGAAAGCTAAGAAGAATAAACTCAACTTTAGTCACATACATATTCAGTCCTAAGTGGGAAAATCATAGTTCATGTGTTTAAGGATTTAAGCATCCCAATCAACCACTTAGCATGCTAGCCACAAATGATTATACCACTCAGGGAGAATGATGCATCTAACATATTGCGCAGAGCTTATGCATGTAGCAACACTAAAGCTTCAACGTTACCTGTTAGGGATTAAAATTGCATAAATATTCTAAGAGTTTGATGATGCAACATGCCTCCAAAGTTCGACAGATGCAGAGCTTAGTAAACATATACATTTGTTAAAATGCCTCAGAAAAGAGAAAAGAAGCAGAAGTTAATTTCCAGTTTATTTTTTTAGCGGTTTAGCATGTTAAAATAAACACAAGAGTCATCTTGTCCCAGCAGATCATACCTCGCCAGCATTAAACATATATCTTTGTTTGTCAAAGAACAAAAAAACGGAAGGCGCAGTATCCTGAGTGTCCATTCCTGTACCGAGTATCTGCATAGCAAGAATGAACAAAGGTCAGACCAGTACAAAGATAATACGACCATGATGCTGTGTTACAATTCAATCAGAAGTTGTAATGGTTTTTTTTTTACACCTTTACCATAGGGGAATCTCCTACAACTGAAATACTGATATCAACAACACTTTGTTCCTAAATATTACAGAGATAGATCAACTTCTTACAGTTTGATGAGTGATCCAACTAGGGGGTTGCAAAAGGGGGGGAAATGGCATGATATATTGATACATTTCATGCATCAAACATACAAAATGGTTGGTTTACTCCAAAATAGCATCACAATTCTCGGCATTATCACTAGTATCCGCTACAACTAGTTGGGAACAACTGCAAAAGATACATATTACAATCTCCTAACAGCAAATTCTCTGATACTACAGTAGTAATATGAGGACGGTATAAACCCCGCCAAAATTTGTGATCTCACTGGGCACTAAATGCTCCCAGACACTGGCATTATGTTCTCCGGACAGTACCCGGCAGGCAATTGATGTACACAGAGAAGATGTACGAAATGGATTGCACCCTGGTAAAACAATGTCCGCGGGGGCTAAAAATCGAGGCGGAGTAAACCGACATATCTAGTGAATCCGCCGAAGTATGAGGCAATATATAAGTTTGCGGACCTGCACGTAGGAGGTAGTGCTGATGGGGTTGGCCCTGCGGTTCTTGAGCTCCATGCTCCTGTCCTTCCTGCCGTCCTTGCCCTCGGCCCGCGTCTTATTGAACGCCACCGCGGCGTCCTTGCCGCTAGACATCCCCTCGGGCTCCTTCTTGGCCGTGCTGCTCCCGCGGCGGAGGTGGTGGCGGCCGGACTGGCCGCGGTACGCGAGGGGGCGGATGCCGGCGGCGCGGAGGAAGGGGGAGTGGGGAGCGGAGGAGGAGAAGAGGCGGGTGGAGAGGTAGAGGAGCGGGGCCGGGGCTAGGGTTTGGGAGAGGGGGAGGAGGCGGCGGAGAGGGGAGGGCACTTGCGGCGGCATGACCACCGGAAGGGGACTTTGTAGGGCCGGGTTTTTATCCGGGACTCGGGGGTTTTAGAGCGGAGAGGGGCGACCGCCGGAGCCGGGGCTCATCGAACAGGCCGACAGCGATGGATCAGATTTGTTTTCCTGATCCTTTTTCTCAAGGAACCACCAACATTTTCAGAAAAAAGTAAAGAAACTAAATTTTGCGGAGAATTTTTTTTGTTGAGAGTGTGCCAATAATACCAATCACATCTTTATAGAAGGGTAGAAAAAGTTATTACAAGAACCACTGTTCTAAAAATCATCCGAGATGCCGATTTATCGTCCGATTTATCGTGAATCGGGTGGTAACCAATAAGATTTTGGCATATCGGCCAGTTTATCGCTCCACCGATATTTTGACCTATTTTACGTATGAGAGCTGATATTTCGCCGATTTTCACTCTCATGGCCCATATTTCGGCTGATTGTCAGAGAAATTTCAATGACATTTGGTATGGCAGTCGATATTTTCATCCTATGGTTTTGTAGAATTGTGCATTAGCTCAAATTTTCCATTATTATTGATTCAAATGCAAGGAATCAAGGTAATAGTTATGTGCAATGCTTAAATATTATTTTTTGCCTAGCATATTATAGAAAATTTAGTGTCAAAAATTAGTATTTAGAAAAAATAAGTCGATAAATGGTTGACCGATAAAATCAATTAATCGGCCGATAAGCGATTAATCTTCATTTTAAGGCTGATCGATAAGTTAAGATTAACGATTTCTTGAACATTGACAAGAACCGAGAGAACGTTTGCGGACAATTAACTCGGTGAATCCCCCAACTCACCCATAGGCCTACTCTCGCGGCATCGCGTTGCACTCCCTCCGATTCTCGAAGCTCCCAAAGTTTGAACTCCTTAACTTTGTCGATGATCTGCACAGGGCTTAGCTGTAGATGAGTGTTACCAAAAGCCCACGCATCCGGCTTGTCACCTCTTCGTGTTGTGGGTATACTTCATGGGTGTACCATCGACAGTGCCTAGATCCGGCAAGCCCGGGTGGCCCACAGATGGTGATGAGGCATGTGGCCCATCGGGCGGCCCAGCTTGTCGTTGATCATGAAGGAAGAAGTCCGGCCCAGGATCAGTAAGCCGGATCCGTACCGACATTAGGAGGAACCCGGATCCGTAGAGGCCCAGGAGGAACCCGGATCCAGTACGACGTATATGGAAGGCGGATCCGTGGCGTGCACGGCAAGATATTGTACCGTAGCTAGGCTATTTGTAATCCGGCTAGGACTCTCCGTGTAAACCCTAGATCCGTGCGCCTTTATAAGCCGGATCCCGGGAGCCCTAGAGGCACAACCACAACTCATTGTAACAACGCGAAAGCGCCCAGATAATTCCGGCACAAGCAGCAGTAGGCCCCGTCATCGTGCGGGTGTTCCGAAGCCGGGTAAATCGCGTACCACCGTCCCGTGTGCACTCCGCCCTATGGCCCCTACCTCTTCTCCCCTCGTGAGGATCCCTCCTCCGAGGTACCGTCGATTAGGCAACGACAGCTTGGCGCCCACCGTGGGGCTCGTGGCGTCCGGAGGCCGGAACCGGGAGGGTTCCGCCATGGGAAGCTACGACGACACCATCGCCGTGGGGCGCGTCCCTTACGCTCGGAAATCCGCCGATCGTCCCTCCGGATGAGTGCTGGATTCCGGCTAGGACAAACCCCGTCAAGCTCTCCATCGTCCCAATAGGCGGCATACACATCTTCATCGGGGAAACCGGCGATTCCGACGGAAACCCACTGGTAAGTAACGCAGACGCGACCGCCGCAGAGCTGGATGCTGTCGCGAAGATCCGATCTGAGATGCAGGAGCTTCCCAAGGAAGATTCCGCCTTGGATCTGGAAATTTCAAAGCCCACCCAATCCGCCCCGAGCAGAAAACAACGGTGGAAGACCAATGCGATCCGCCCGGGTCTCCTGGTGTTAGAAAAGCAGAGGTGCCACTTCGTACACTTCTTGGCCCATACCGCCGGAACCGCCCCTCAAGAAGACGGAGCTGGTCCTGAGCAGGTAGAGGCACCGGAAAACGGCGCAGATCCGGATCAGGCTCAGCTTGTCGGAGAAAGCGAAGCTCCGGTTGAAGAGTCGATTTTGGGCAATCCGAGCCCAATTTCCGGAGATACCCCTCCATGGATACTAGCGAGTTTAACCGCAAGCTAGGGAGTACGGTTTCGGTGATCAGCCCGAAGTTGACTCCGCCCGGCCCTAACGGTGTTCTCGCAACCGTAGCGCCACTGGGACAAACTGGATCTGAAGAGCCAACCAACCAATCCGACCCTCAGCCATCCCAACAAGGATCTCCAATGTCACGGGAGCGACCCCGCAGGGATTCTTCCTCGGAGGAAATCCTATCAGCTGAAGAGATGGTTGCGCGAGCAGTTCTTAACAAACCTATAACCCCGGGCGACGCCGCAGATCTGGAGGCCCTGGAGGCCACTAGACAGGAAATTCTGGCCACAGCCAAGAGGCTCGCCGATACCGAAGCCGCGTTAAGGGAAGAGAGGGCAGAAGTTGCAGGTTTGGTGGACCACTTCGACAGACAGGATCGCGAGATTACTGCCACACTCGAGAAGGTCAAGAGCATGAGGCAAGAGTGGGAAGTAAAGATGATCTATGCGCAGGCGGAGGCTGATCGAATTGTTAGAGAAGCAATTCCGCCTCGCAGAATCAACTTCACCACGCCCGCAGAGCACCGGCCGCTGGAAACCCCAAAGGACAACATGCAAAAAGCCGCGGAGCTGTTGAAGAAGAAGGACGAAGAAGTTGATATCAACTACCTCCGCACACTTGTCGCTTCAAGCAATGCGACAGAGAGCAAGGCAGATACTTCGCGCAGGTTGGAATCCAATCCGGATAACTGTGTATCTACCGCGCAGAAGGACGCCCGCGCCGATCGGCATCCCGATGATGAGTCACACACCGGATCCTCGGAGCGCAGAAGAAGAACCAGGGAACACCCAAATCCGATCCCCGTTCCGTCAAAGACGCCTTCGTCAGATCCAAGAAAGGGAAAGGATGCAATGTACTCGGACGAGACAAATATCGCAACCCCTCTCCTCCGCCTAACGGTTACCCGCGACCCCCTCGCCGCCGTAGTCCAGCCGGAAACACCAGGCCCCCAGGGCATGGTGGGATTGTTATCCGCGACAACGTGCTGCCAAGAAACCGAAACAGGGAGCGCTCGCCGGAACCGCGCCGGAACCAGAACAATGTTCGTGAGCCCGAGCCCAGGAGGGGTCGGAATGAGGAGCGCGACCCAGAGCCTCGCCGGAACCGCGACCCAGAGCCTCGTCGGAGCCGTGACCCAGAGCCTCGCCGGAGCCGTGACCCGGAGCCTCGCCGGAATGACCGTGGCAGCCAGCGCCAGGGCGAAGGCAGCCACAGGAGCCGGAGCCAGCACCAGGAAGGCCGAGGAGAATCGGATGGCGGAAGCAAGAAATCGGACCGCCCACCTCGCAGGTCTCCCTCACCACCACCTAGCGGTGGCGGCAGAGGTGGAGGCGGAGGCGACGGCCGGAGATCTCGCTCTCGCTCACAATCCCCTCGCCACGACCCGCGCGACGCACGGGATCGCCTTAACGAATACAGAACCGACTACATTGGTCCGAAGTGCTTTGGCAGGATGATTCGAGAGGAACCAAAGCCAAGGATGAACCTCAAGCTACCCGGAAATCTGAAGCATTATGATGGCACCGAAAGGCCGGATACCTGGATTGAGGATTACTATAATGCAAGTAACCTTTGCCGGAGGAACCCCTAACATCGCTCGCCGCATGCTCCAGCTTGTACCTTGTAGGTCCAGCCCGGATCCGGCTCGCTGACCTCGAGAAGAACTCCATCTTTTGCCGGTTCGACCCGAAGACCGCTTTCGAGAAACACTTCGGAGGCACCCACAAAAGACCCGACACGGCAAGCGACCCGCAAGCCTCGCATCCAGAAGAAGGGAGAAACCTCAAGAAACTACCTCACACGATGGTTGGCATGCAGGAACGAGTGCGAAAACGTCGACCACACCACCGCCATGTACGCTTTCATTGGTGGACTGCAGAGGGAGGATTGCTGAGGCATACGCTCACTCGTTTGGCTAACTCAAGCAAGCTGACTTTGGATGAGATGATCTCCATTGCCGGTGATCACACTGCCGCCGATGATGACGCAGGCGGTGATCTCGCAGCCTACAAGCAATCCCCCGCATCAACAAAAGAAGAACCGTGATAACGGTAGCAGCAGCAGCCATAAGCGCAAGAATCCTGATGACCAGAAGAGTGGCGGATCCGAGATGGTCGCCATGGCGTTTCAACGCGGAGGTTCAGGAGGCGGAAGAGGACGCGGACGTGGAGGCGGAGCCGGCGGGGGTCAGCAGCATACCTCTGAGGTCACAGCTGGCGGATCCCGCGCCCCGCAAACCTACGAGGAGTACAGAGACATGCCCCGCCCGGCCCACTCGGACCCGGTTACGTGGAAGTCCACTCACACCAACCGCAACTGCAAGTGGGTCAATGATCTAAAGAACGACCCGGAGGCAGGATACAAGCGAGCCCGGAAGCACCGCCCACGCGGCAAGGGAGGCAAGGGCAAGAACAAAGACAAAGAGGAAGATAGTTCCGAGGCGATGGATGAGGATGATAACTCGCCGGATCCCAAGGCAGGATCCGCAGGTAAATCCAACCCATTCGACAAAAAGAGCGTGGGGGCTTACCACACTTTCCTCGGGACCCCAACAATGACGCGCCTCCAAGTCAGCTACCCGGATCCTGAACGCCATAGTTCCGGCTGTGCCGCAGTACATCAGGTGGTCGGAAATCCCGTGCACATTTGATACGAAGGATCACCCCGCAATTGTGCCAAAAGAATGCTACGCCTTGGTTGTAAGTCCCCGCATAGATGGGTATGACTTCTTGATGCGTGTAGTTGACACGTCCGTTGGGAACCCCAAGAGGAAGGTGTGATGCGCACAGCGGCAAGTTTCCCTCAGTAAGAAACCAAGGTTTAATCGAACCAGTAGGAGTCAAGAAGCACGTTGAAGGTTGATGGCGGCGGGATGTAGTGCGGCGCAACACCGGAGATTCCGGCGCCAACGTGGAACCTGCACAACACAACCAAAGTACTTTGCTCCCAACGAAACAAGTGAGGTTGTCAATCTCACCGGCTTGCTGTAACAAAGGATTAACCGTATTGTGTGGAAGATGATTGTTTGCAGAGAAAACAATGAAACAAGTATTGCGAACAGATTTGTATTTCAGTATTAAAGAATGGACCGGGTCCACAGCTCACTAGAGGTGTCTCTCCCATAAGATAAAAGCATGTTGGCTGAACAAATTACGATCGGGCAATTGACAAATAGAGAGGGCATAACAATGCACATACATGACATGATAAGTATAGTGAGATTTAATTGGGCATTACGACAAAGTACATAGACCGCCATCCAACCGCATCTATGCCTAAAAAGTCCACCTTCAGAGTTATCGTCCGAACCCCTCCAAGTATTAAGTTGCAAAGCAACAGTACAATTGCATTAAGTATGGTGCGTAATGTAATCAATAACTACATCCTCGAACATAGCATCAATGTTTTATCCCTAGTGGCAACAAGACATCCATAACCTTAGGGGTTGTCGTCACTCCCCTGCATTCACTGGAGACATGAACCCACTATCGAGCATAAATACTCCCTCTTGGAGTTAAAAGTAAAAACTTGGCCGAGCCTCTACTAGAAACGGAGAGCATGCAAGATCATAAACAACACATGTATAATAACTTGATAATTAACATGACATAGTATTCTCTATCCATCGGATCCCGACAAACACAACATATAGAATTACGTATAGATGATCTTGATCATGTTAGGCAGCTCACAAGATCCAACAATGAAGCACAATGAGGAGAAGACAACCATCTAGCTATCGCTATGGACCCATAGTCCAGGGGTGAACTACTCACTCATCACTCCGGAGGCGACCATGGCGGTGTAGAGTCCTCCGGGAGATGATTCCCCTCTCCGGCAGGGTGCCGGAGGCGATCTCCCGGATCCCCCGAGATGGGATCGGCGGCGGCGGCGTCTCCGGAAGGTTTTCCGTATCGTGGCTCTCGGTACCGGGGGTTTCGTCACGGAGACTTTTATAGGCGGAAGGGCAGGTCAAGAGGCGGCACGGGGGCCCCACACCACGGGCCGCGCGGCCAAGGGGGGGCCGCGCCGCCCTATAGTGTGGCCCCTCCGTGGCCCCTCTTCGTCTCTCCTTCGGACTTCCGGAAGCTTCGTGACAAAATAGGCCCCCGGGCTTTGATTTCGTCCAATTCCGAGAATATTTCGTTACTAGGATTTCGAAACCAAAAACAGCGAAAACAACAGAACCGGCACTTCGGCATCTTGTTAATAGGTTAGTTCCAGAAAATGCACGAATATGACATAAAGTGTGCATAAAACATGTAGGTATCATCAATAATATGGCATAGAACATAAGAAATTATCGATACGTCGGAGACGTATCAAGCATCCCCAAGCTTAGTTCTGCTCGTCCCGAGCGGTAAAACGATAACAAAGATAATTTCGAAGTGATATGCCATCATAACCTTGATCATACTATTTGTAAACATATGTAGTGGATGCAGCGATCAAAACAATGGTGATGACATGAGTAAACAAGTGAATCATATAGCAAAGACTTTTCATGAATAGTACTTCAAGACAAGTATTAATAAGTCTTGCATAAGAGTTAACTCATAAAGCAATAAATCAAAGTAAAGGTATTGAAGCAACACAAAGGAAGATTAAGTTTCAGCGGTTGCTTTCAACTTGTAACATGTATATCTCATGGATAATTGTCAACATAGAGTAATATAACAAGTACAATATGCAAGTATGTAGGAATCAATGCACAGTTCACACAAGTGTTTGCTTCTTGAGGTGGAGAGAAATAGGTGAACTGACTCAACATAAAAGTAAAGAGAATGGTCCTTCGAAGAGGAAAGCATTGATTGCTATATTTGTGCTAGAGCTTTTATTTTGAAAACATGAAACAATTTTGTCAACGGTAGTAATAAAGCATATGAGTTATGTACATTATATCTTACAAGTTGCAAGTCTCATGCATAGTATACTAATAGTGCCCGCACCTTGTCCTAATTAACTTGGACTACCGGATCTTTGCAATGCACATGTTTTGACCAAGTGTCACAATGGGGTACCTCCATGCCGCTCGTACAAAGGTCTAAGGAGAAAGCTCGCATTTTGGATTTCTCGCTTTTGATTATTCTCAACTTAGACATCCATACCGGGACAACATGGACAACGGATAATGGACTCCTCTTTAATGCATAAGCATGTGGCAACAATTATTATTCTCATATGAGATTGAGGATATATGTCCAAACCGAAACTTCCACCATGAATCATGGCTTTAGTTAGCGGCCCAAAGTTCTTCTCTAACAACATGCATGTTCCAACCATGAAGGTGGTAGATCTCTCT
The DNA here is from genome assembly GCF_022539505.1 of Lolium rigidum. NCBI lineage: Eukaryota > Viridiplantae > Streptophyta > Magnoliopsida > Poales > Poaceae > Lolium > Lolium rigidum. Next base: position 361,021,360 of record NC_061513.1, on the reverse strand, counting down.
TGCTTCAGCACAAGACGGACATGCATAGCAACTCACATGATATCCAACAAAGAATAGTTGATGGCGTCCCCAGAAACATGGTTATCGCTCAACAAGCAACTTAATAAGAGATAAAGTGCATAAGTACATATTCAATACCACAATAGTTTTTTAAGCTATTTGTCCCATGAGCTATATATTGCAAAGGTAAATGATGGAGTTTTAAAGGTAGCACTCAAGCAATTTACTTTGGAATGGCGGATAAATACCATGTAGTAGGTAGGTATGGTGGACACAAATGGCATAGTGGTTGGTCTCAAGTATTTTGGATGCATGAGAAGTATTCCCTCTCGATACAAGGTTTAGGCTAGCAAGGTTATTTGAAACAAACACAAGGATGAACGGTACAGCAAAACTCACATAAAAGACATATGGTAAACATTATAAGACTTCATACTGTCTTCCTTGTTGTTCAAAACTCAATACTAGATGTTATCTAGACTCTAGAGAAACCAAATATGCAAACCAAATTAACAAGCTCTAAGTATTTCTTCATTAATGGGTGCAAAGTATATGATGCAAGAGCTTAAACATGAGCACAACAATTGCCAAGTATCAAATTATCCAAGACATTTTAGAGTTACTACATGTATCATTTTCCAATTCCAACCATATAACAATTTAACGAAGAAGAACTTCGCCATGAATACTATGAGTAGAACCTAAGGACATATTTGTCCATATGCAACAGCGGAGCGTGTCTCTCTCCCATAAAGTGAATGCTAGGATCCATTTTATTCAAACAAAACAAAAAACGAAAACAAACCGACGCTCCAAGCAAAGTACATAAGATGTGGCCGAATAAAAATATAGTTTCAGGGGAGGAACCTGATAATGTTGTCGATGAAGAAGGGGATGCCTTGGGCATCCCCAAGCTTAGACGCTTGAGTCTTCTTAATATATGCAGGGGTGAACCACCGGGCATCCCCAAGCTTAGAGCTTTCACTCTCCTTGATCATATTGCATCATACTCCTCTCTTGATCCTTGAAAACTTCCTCCACACCAAACTCGAAACAACTCATTAGAGGGTTAGTGCATAATAAAAATTCACATGTTCAGAGGTGACACAATCATTCTTAACACTTCTGGACATTGCATAAAGCTACTGGACATTAATGGATCAAAGAAATTCATCCAACATAGCAAAAGAGGCAATGCGAAATAAAAGACAGAATCTGTCAAAACAGAACAGTCCGTAAAGATGGATTTTATTAGGCCACCAGACTTGCTCAAACGAAAATGCTCAAATTGAATGAAAGTTGCGTACATATCTGAGGATCATGCTCGTAAATTGGCGTAATTTTCTGAGCTACCTACAGGGAGATAGACCCAGATTCGTGACAAGCAAAGAAATCTGGAACTGCGCAGTAATCCAAATCTAGTACTTACTTTTCTATCAAAGACTTTACTTGGCACAACAAAACATAAAACTAAGATAAGGAGAGGTTGCTACAGTAGTAAACAACTTCCAAGACACAAATATAAAACAAAAATACTGGAGTAAAAACATGGGTTGTCTCCCATAAGCGCTTTTCTTAACGCCTTTCGCCTAGGCGCGTAAAGTGTATCTCAAGTAACATCGAAGGATGAAGCATCAACATCATAATTTGTTCTAATGATAGAATCATAAGGTAACTTCATTCTCTTTCTAGGGAAGTGTTCCATACCTTTCTTGAGAGGAAATTGATATTTAATATTACCTTCCTTCATATCAATAGTAGCACCAACGGTTCGAAGAAAAGGTCTTCCCAATATAATGGGGCAAGATGCATTGCATTCAATATCCAAGACAACAAAATCAACGGGGACAAGGTTATTGTTAACCATAATATGAACATTATCAACTTTCCCCAAAGGTTTCTTTTTAGCATTATCAGTGAGATTAACATCCAAATAACAATTCTTCAATGGTGGCAAGTCAAGCATATCATAGACTTTTTAGGCATAACGTAAATACTTGCACCAAGATCACATAAAGCATTACAATCAAAATCTTTGATTCTCATTTTAATGATGGGCTCCCAACCATCCTCTAGCTTTCTAGGAATAGAAGTTTCAAGTTTTAGTTTCTCTTCTCTAGCTTTTATGAGAGCATTTGTAATATGTTTTGTGAAAGCCAAGTTTACAGCGCTAGCATTAGGACTTTTAGCAAGTTTTTGTAAGAACTTTATAACTTCAGAGATGTGGCAATCATCAAAATCTAAATCATTACAATCTAAAGCAATGGGATTATCATCCCCAAGGTTGGAAAAAATTTCAGCAGCTTTATCACAAGCAGCTTCAAGCAGTTTTAGCAGTCAGGTAATTTTGCGCGCTTTGCACTAGGAGTAGAAGCATTGCCAACACCAATTATTTTATCATGGATAGTAGGAGGTGCAGCAACATATGAATCATTAGCATTGCTAGTGGTGGTAATAGTCCAAACTTTAGCTACATTTTCTTTTTTAGCTAGTTTTTCATTTTCTTCTCTATCCCACCTAGCTCGTAGTTCAGCCATTAATCTTATATTCTCATTAATTCTAACTTGGATGGCATTTGCTGTAGTAACAATTTTATTTTCAATATCCCTATTAGGCATAACTTTCGATTTCAAAAGATCAACATCGTAGGCAAGACTATCAACTCTAGAAACAAGAATATCAATTTTATTGAGCTTTTCCTCAACATGCATTTGTTAAAGGCAGTTTGTGTACTAATAAATTCTTTAAGCATGGCTTCAAGTCCAGGGGTGTATTCCTATTATTGTTGTAAGAATTCCCATAAGAATTAGCATAACCGTTACCATTATTATAAGGATATGGCCTATAGTTATTACTAGAATTGTTCCGATAAGCATTGTTGTTGAAATTATTATTTTTAATGAAGTTTACATCAACATGTTCTTCTTGGGCAACCAATGAAGCTAATGGAACATTATTAGGATCAACATTAGTCCTATCATTCGCAAGCATAGACATAATAGCATCAACCTTATCATTCAAGGAAGAGGATTCTTCAACGTAATTTACCTTCTTACCTTGTGGAGCTCTTTCCGTGTGCCATTCGGAGTAATTAACCATCATATTATCAAGAAGCTTTGTTGCTTCACCAAGAGTGATGGACATAAAGGTACCTCCAGCAGCTGAATCCAATAAATTCCGCGAAGAAAAATTTAGTCCTCGCATAGAAGGTTTGGATGATCATCCAAGTAGTCGATCCATGGGTTGGGCAATTTTTAACCAGAGATTTCATTCTTTCCCAAGCTTGAGCAACATGTTCATTATCCAATTGTTTAAAATTCATTATGCTACTCCTCAAAGATATAATTTTAGCAGGGGATAATATCTACCAATAAAAGCATCCTTGCATTTAGTCCAGGAATCAATACTATTCTTAGGCAGAGATAGCAACCAATCTTTAGCTCTTCCTCTTAATGAGAAAGGGAACAATTTTAATTTTATAATGTCACCATCTACATCTTTATACTTTTGCATTTCACATAGTTCAACAAAATTATTGAGATGGGCAGCAGCATCATCGAACTAACACCGTAAAATTGCTCTCTCATGACAAGATTAAGTAAAGCAGGTTTAATTTCAAAGAATTCTGTCGTAGTAGCAGGTGGAGCAATAGGTGTGCATAAGAAATCATTATTATTTGTGCTAGTGAAGTCACATAACTAAGTATTTTCAGGGGTAGCCATTTTAGCAATAGTAAATAAAGCAAACTAGATAAAGTAAATGCAAGTAAACTAATTTTTTTGTGTTTTCGATATAGCAAACAAGACAGTAAATAAAGTAAAGCTAGCAACTAATTTTTTTGTGTTTTGATATAATGCAGCAAACAAAGTAGTAAATAAAATAAAGCAAGACAAAAACAAAGTAAAGAGATTGAGAAGTGGAGACTCCCTTGCGAGCGTGTCTTGATCTCCCCAGCAACGGCGCCAGAAATTTGCTTGATGCGTGTAGTTGACACGTCCGTTGGGAACCCCAAGAGGAAGGTGTGATGCGCACAGCGGCAAGTTTCCCTCGTAAGAAACCAAGGTTTAATCGAACCAGGTAGGAGTCAAGAAGCACGTTGAAGGTTGATGGCGGCGGGATGTAGTGCGGCGCAACACCGGAGATTCCGGCGCCAACGTGGAACCTGCACAACACAACCAAAGTACTTTGCCCCAACGAAACGAAGTGAGGTTGTCAATCTCACCGGCTTGCTCGTAACAAAGGATTAACCGTATTGTGTGGAAGATGATTGTTTGCGGAGAAAACAAGAAAACAAGTATTGCAAGCAGATTTGTATTTCAGTATTAAAGAATGGACCGGGGTCCACAGCTCACTAGAGGTGTCTCTCCCATAAGATAAAAGCATGTTGGGTGAACAAATTACAGTCGGGCAATTGACAAATAGAGAGGGCATAACAATGCACATACATGACATGATAAGTATAGTGAGATTTAATTGGGCATTACGACAAAGTACATAGACCGCCATCCAACCGCATCTATGCCTAAAAAGTCCACCTTCAGGTTATCGTCCGAACCCCTCCAGCATTAAGTTGCAAAGCAACGGACAATTGCATTAAGTATGGTGCGTAATGTAATCAATAACTACATCCTCAAACATAGCATCAATGTTTTATCCCTAGTGGCAACAAGACATCCATAACCTTAGGGGTTTCTGTCACTCCCCTGTATTCACGGAGACATGAACCCACTATCGAGCATAAATACTCCCTCTTGGAGTTAAAAGTAAAAAACTTGGCCGAGCCTCTACTAGAAACGGAGAGCATGCAAGATCATAAACAACACATGTATAATAACTTGATAATTAACATGACATAGTATTCTCTATCCATCGGATCCCGACAAACACAACATATAGAATTACGGATAGATGATCTTGATCATGTTAGGCAGCTCACAAGATCCAACAATGAAGCACAATGAGGAGAAGACAACCATCTAGCTACCGCTATGGACCCATAGTCCAGGGGTGAACTACTCACTCATCACTCCGGAGGCGACCATGGCGGTGTAGAGTCCTCCGGGAGATGATTCCCCTCTCCGGCAGGGTGCCGGAGGCGATCTCCTGGATCCCCCGAGATGGGATCGGCGGCGGCGGCGTCTCTGGAAGGTTTTCCGTATCGTGGCTCTCGGTACTCGGGGTTTCGTCACGGAGACTTTTTATAGGCGGAAGGGCAGGTCAAGAGGCGGCACGGGGCCCCACACCACGGTGGCTGCGCGGCCAAGGGGGGCCGCGCCACCCTATAGTGTGGCCCCTCCGTGGCCCCTCTTCGTCTCTCCTTCGGACTTCTGGAAGCTTCGTGAGAAAATAGGCCCCTGGGCTTTGATTTCGTCCAATTCCGAGAATATTTCGTTACTAGGATTTCGAAACCAAAAACAGCGAGAAAACAGCAATCGGCACTTCGGCATCTTGTTAATAGGTTAGTTCCAGAAAATGCACGAATATGACATAAAGTGTGCATAAAACATGTAGGTATCATCAATAATATGGCATAGAACATAAGAAATTATCGATACGTCGGAGACGTATCACTTCTCCAAGTGCCTCATGGATGGCGGAGCCAGCCTGAACATCATGTACCTGGAGACTCTAGAGCGGATGAACCTCACCAAGGAGCAGCTGAAACACATCAACACTGAGTTTCATGGCGTGGTTCCGGGTAAGAAGGCGAATTCGCTCGGCAGCATCACACTTCCCGTGGCTTTTAGCGATGTTCATAATTTCCGCGAAGAGAAGATCACGTTTGAAGTTGTGCCCTTCAAGAGCTCCTACCACGTCATCTTCGGCAGGCCCACCTACCACAAGTTCCACGCAAGAGCGTGCTACATCTACAACAAGCTCAAGATTCGGGTCCTAAAGGTATGATCACCGTATCCGGAGACTACAAAAAGGCTCATGAGTGCGAGTTAGGCGAAGCCGCCTCGCAGAGTCTGTGATATCTGGAGAAGAGCTAAAAGGCTACAGAGCCGCGGTGGATCCGACTGAGATGCAGACCACCAAGAAGCAGATCTCCGAGCAGAAAACCTCCTTCAAGGCCGCGATAGAAACCAAGAAGCACGACCTCATCAAAGGCGATTCTTCCAAGCGGGTTTCGGTCGGAGCCAACATGGACCCCAAATAGGAAGACGCGCTCGTCGAGTTCCTCCGCGCTAACATGGATATCTTCGCATGGCAACCTTCCGACATGTCCGGAGTACCTAGGGAACTCGCCGAGCACTACCTCAACATAAATCCGGGGCTAAACCGGTGAAGCAAGCTATGCGGCGCTTTGGAGATAAGAAGCACCGCGCCATAGGAATGGAACTAGCAAAGTTACTAGAAGCAGGTTTTGTAATAGAAGTTATCCACACCGATTGGGTCGCGAATCCCGTCCTTGTACCCAAAAAGAACACCGAAATACTAAGAATGTGCATCGATTACTCCGGCTTGAACAAGCATTGCCCGAAGGATCCGTTCCCCTTGCCGCGCATTGACCAAGTCATTGATTCGACGGCGGGGCGGAACTTCTGTGTTTTCTTGATGCGTATTCCGGGTATCATCAGATCCGGATGAAGGAATCCGACCAAAAGGCGACTTCATTCATTACCCCGTTTGGTACCTACTGCTATGTTACTATGCCTTTTGGTTTGAAAAATGCAGGTGCTACTTACCAACATACGATGCAACGGTGCCTGAAGGACCAAATTGGCCGGAACGTGCACGCTTACGTCGACGACATCACGGTCATGACCCGGAAAGGATCCGACCTGATCAGCAACCTCACAGAAACCTTCGACAACCTCCGCAGGTACAAGATGATGTTGAATCCGCTGAAGTGCGTCTTTGGCGTGCCAGCCGGAAAACTCCTTGGCTTCATAGTCTCTCACAGAGGCATTGAGGTTAACCCGGAAAAGATCAAGGCAATCCTGTGTATCAAACGGCCAACTTGTCTCAAAGATGTGCAACGACTAACTGGTTGCGTCGCAGCAATCAGTAGGTTTGTTAGCCGTCTTGGCGAGAAGGCGCTACCTCTGTACAAGCTGCTGAAGAAAACAGACAAATTTGTCTGGGACGACGCAGCTGACGCAGCTCTTCGAGGGTTGAAGGAAATACTCACCTCCCCACCTATCTTGGCAGCTCCAGCAGAGTCAGAGCCAATGCTCCTTTATCTGGCAGCTACCAACAAAGTCATCAGCCTCGTCATCGTGGTGGAGCGAAAGGAAGAAGGTCATGAATATGACGTCCAGAGACCTGTCTACTACATTAGCGAGGTGCTGACGGAGTCAAAGCAAAGATACCCTCACTTTCAGAAGCTAGCCTATGGAGTGTTCCTAGGCAGCCGGAAGCTGAGACACTACTTCCAAGAGCACCCAGTAACAGTTGTGAGCAAGGCTCCGCTGTCAACAATTCTCAACAACGCTGACGCAACAGGACGTACGGCTAAATGGGGCATCGAATTATCCGCCTTCGACATCGCTTACAAGCCTAGGACTGCGGTAAAATCCCAAGTCTTGGCAGATTTCGTTGCAGATTGGACAGAAGCTCCGGATGCAAGTCTGGAGCCGGAACCAGAGACATGGGTCATGCACTTCGATGGATCCAAGCAGCATCAAGGCTCAGGAGCCGGAGTCACCCTGAAGTCCCCTACCGGAGAAGAACTGCAGTACGTTCTGCAGATCCACTTCGAAGCTACAAACAACATGGCGGAATATGAGGCTCTACTACACGGTCTGCGCATCGCTAAGGAAATTGGGATCAAGCACATCATATGCTGTGGAGATTCCGACCTGGTGGCACAACAAGTAGCCGGAACCTGGAACGCCAGAAACTCCGTCATGGCGGCCTACAGAGACGAAGTTGATGAGATCGCCAAGTGCTTCCTCGGATACGAAGTCAAGTACGTCAGGAGAGACGATAACACAGCGGCAGACATGCTATCCAAGCTCGGATCCGGCAGGAAGCAAATTCCGCCTGGCATTTTCCTGGAGCATCTCCGGATACCCTCGGTGAAGGGCGCTAACCCGGAAAACCCAGAGGTGGCAGTGTCTCCGGCTAGGGAAGTGATGGCTATCATTCCGGCTTGGACACAGCCTTTCCTGGATTATCTCATCGATCAGAAGTTGCCTGAGGACGAGGTCCTCGCAAGACAGATCGTCAGACGAGCGAGATCCTACACAATCGTTGATGGACAGCTCTACAAACGAAGTGCAGCAGGGGTATTTCTCAAATGCGTCTCCAATCAAGATGGCATTGAAATCCTCCGAGAGATCCACGCAGGGGACTGCGGGCATCATGCCGCCCCCAGATCGCTCGTTGCCAAAGCTTTTCGGTTAGGTTTCTACTGGCTCACAGCTAAAGAAGATGTTGACAAAATAGTCAAGACCTGCCGAGGTTGTCAGTACTACGCTACTCAACCAAACGCTCCAGCCCAAGAGCTGAAGACCATACCTATCACCTGGCCATTTGCGGTCTGGGGGCTCGATATGGTTGGTAAGTTAAAAAGATCATCTCCTGGCGGTTTTGAATACCTCCTGGTCGTTGTTGACAAGTTCAGCAAATGGATCGAGGCTAAGCCAGTGAGAAAAGCCGATGGTGCTACGGCACTAAAATTCGTCTGCAGCCTCGTGATGAGATTCGGCATCCCACACAGCATAATCACAGATAATGGCACAAACTTCGCTCAAGGAGAATTGAGGGATTATTGTGAGACAGTAGGGATTCGATTGGACCTTGCATCTGTGGCTCATCCACAATCCAACGGTCAGGTTGAAAGGGCTAACGGCCTAATATTATCAGGAATTAAACCACGCCTTGAAGGACCGCTGCGACGAGCAGCTGGAGCTTGGGCTGATGAGTTGGAAGCTGTTCTGTGGAGTTTACGAACTACCCCTAATAGATCAACAGGGTTTACCCCATTTTTCCTGGTATACGGATCCGAAGCCGTGCTTCCCTCCGACATCATCCACGATTCACCGCGAGTTTCCGCCTACAATGAAGAAACAACTGACGAGGCCAGACAGCTATCTGTGGACCCGATCGAGGAAGCTCGGAACTTAGCTGACCAGCGCTCCGCCATCTACCAGCAGAAGCTCCGACGCTATCACAGTCGTCGAGTTCGGAATCGCTCCTTCATGGCAGGAGACCTGGTCCTCCGCCTTCGACAGGTGAAAGACCATAAGCTGCAATCTCCATGGGAAGGACCCTTCATTGTTAGCAAAGTGCTTCATAACGGGTCGTACTACCTTGTTGATTTCCGCGAGCTGAGGGATAGACCTGCTAATTGGCACCGGAAACGCAAGCGTGAGGATCCGGATGATATCTACGACGAGACAGATCGCCCTTGGAACATCGCACAGCTACGTCCTTTCTACACTTAGCATATTTTTTCCGAGTTACAAACTCTGTAATAGTTATACATGATCAATGAAATAAAGCTTATGGTTCACTCTCTGAGTCTTTTACCTCCTTTACTTGTTCATTTTTAGATCATGTATGTTTTTCGACTAAAACCGCAGAGCTGGATTTTTCCGTCTAGGCGTGCATAAAAGTTGTGATTTTCAAAAATCGTCCTTTAGGACGTGAGCTTAAGTTTTCTGATTAAGTTGTTGTCTGTTGCGAACTCGCGGATTCCTAGTAGCGATTTCCGGCACCTATGCTTGGGGGCTTGTTTCCGCGGTTATTGAAGGATTGCCATTGGGCTTCGTCGCCGTTGGCGAGCGTTTCCGGCTAAGGTCTTCCGGCTCGCGGAAGGTCAAGCGGGCAAGCCGGAAAATAACGAAGTCAGCACTTGCTTTCCGACACAAAACGAAACATGCACATAACATTAACGGATAGCAGGATAAGTGTTTCCGCCCCATGCATAATCGTTTCGTTCCTAGCTACTTAAGAATTTAAAGTCTTATTACAAACCCACTCTGGGGCCAAAATGATGCAATCTGTCTCATTGTTTAAACAGGAACTCTACTCGGAGTCTTCTTCTTCAGATTCCTGGTAGGTGGAGCCGTCATCGCTGTCACCAGATCCGGCTTCGGAGTCATCACCAGAGTTCCCTCCGGAATGCTCGCCGCTTGACCCGGAGCCTTCCCCATAATACTCCGGCTCACCTGCCTCCTCCTCCTCTGCATCGGAAAATCCCTTGGGCAGATCGTGTTTGTTATACCAGAACGAGTGATCCACTCGCCTGACAAACAACTGCTCATAGCCTTGGGTTTCCGCGAGGAGGGCACCCATGTCGGAACCCTCGGGGGCTCCGCGTGCAACATCCGCCAGGTTGAGCGAGGGGAAGTGAGCTTTGCAGGTGGCCAAGACCAGGGAGGCGACTCCGCGTGCTGAAGATTTTTGCCAGTCCTTGATGAAATCCGGCACTTGCTCCATAAGTTTGGTCATCGTATCGATGATCGTGGTTTTTGCCTTCTTCAGAGACAGAGTCTTGGCAATTCCGCGACAGGCTTCAAATAACGCGTCAATTGAAATCCGCGCTTCATCGTATGCCTCCGTCCTCTTCAGGTTTGACTCTTTTGACCACTCAAAGCCAAGGCTTGCTGTGGAAGAAGGAGGTTCAGTTCCGTTAGAGAGAAAGCATACAAGATAGTCGGAGCAACGACACGGAAAAACGCTTACGGAAGATAAGTTTGTCAATGGCCTCCGCCTCCGCTTCCAGAACTTTGTTCTTGGACACCACGGAAATCACGCGGCCCCGGCTTCTCTCCGCTTTTTCATTCAGCTCCGCCGGTCGCGGGCATGCTTCTCGGAGAGCTCTTTCCTCGCCTCAGTCTCCTTACTGGAGGATTCTTGGATGAAGGCTTTGAGGGACTCGTTCTCCGCCTCAAGCACCTTGACCTTGGCGGAAAGCTCATCGAACGAGGAGTGCTTGGCGCTTTCTTCTGAAGGCAGAAAGTTGAACATATTATGCATCCTGAACAACTATGTCAGCACAAAAAGTCAAGACCCGGATCTCGTACCTTGAAGGCGGGTCTCAAGCAGCTGGATATCTTTTTTGCTATTTTCCGCGTGCTGGCGCAGCCCCTCGATTTCCGCGATTTGCTCCAGCACGTGCACGCGCAGATCTTCGTGCAGTTTCCGCGTGGTCTGCGAAGCAGCAAAGAGTTAGTCGGATATTAAAATCTGGGGAGCTAGCGAAGAATTCAAAGTCTTGGGATAAAAATTTCAAATTTCCGCCTAAAAGTACATTTTGGGAAAAGCATCGGCTAATACATGGTACACGGAACTATATCACACAATGCTTGGGGGCTAGTATCACCTGCCGCACTTCCTTGTGCTTGGCGAAAAAATCCTTCAGGCTGTCCTCCAGGTCGGCGAGCTCTCGCATCTCCTCGTCCGGTTTTCCCCACACTTTGTTCAGCATGGCGGAAACTTCCGCGTGGCGCTGTGCGAGGGTAAGCTTTTGAAGGGACGGAGTTGGCTGGAGGTTGACCCGAGTCGCGTTGGTAACTTGAAGGAGCTTTACCTTTTGCTCCTGTTCTTCTCCTGTGGGCCCCGCGAAAGCGGAGCTTGGCTGATCTTGCGGAGGAACGGGTGAGGAAGTCCCCTTGGCGGAATCGCCATGGTGAGCGGGATCTTCAGGAAGGTCATCAAGGTCGATGACATCTTTCGGATCCGGCTTGGAGGCGGATGAAGCCTTGGGCGGAACTTCAACCTCAGGAGTAATAGGAAAAGAAGCCGGAGATGGCCTGGCTCTCTTCTTTGGGACCCTTGGGGCCTTGGGGGGCTGGCTTCCGGAGCTTCAGAAAAAACATAAAAGTGTAAGAGTGAGCGTGAAACCAGAACTTGGATCTCGGAAGTAGAAGCTTACCCGGAAGGCTTGAAGAAATGCTGGATGGCAGGCTGCCCTTTGTTGCTGGTATTAATCAGTGAAAGGCGCTTCTTCTCCGCCTCCGCTTTCCGGGTGGCCGCAGTGCTAAGCACTTCGCGGGCGCGTTTCGCATAGGGGCTGGAAGGAGCCGGCTTCTTCCTCTTAGCAGGGCGTGGGGCTTCGGGAGCTTCCGCCTCCGATGCAGCTTCCGGATCCGCGTTGCCGGTGGATGGGACTCGGAGGAGAGTTCCGAGTTCGTTTTCTTCAAGCGCCTCGAGCTGTTGCAAAGTTAAACACTTAGACAAAAAAGTTTGCAGAGAAGCAATAGACTAAAAGTCAAGACGACGTACCGCGGTTCCGGATCCATTCGTGTGGATGTCTTTGTTGCACACGTGAACATGGAGTTCACGTGGGATTTTGATGAGGACCCGGATCCTCTTGTCGATGGCGTCGGCGGAGAGATTGTCTTTGGTGGCGCGCATTGGGTCATCGCGCCCTGTGTATTCGAACATCAGGCGGTCCCTATGTTGGAGCGGCTGGATCCGCTTGGTGAACCAGGAAAGGGTTAAATCCTTCCCCGTCAGCCCCTCCTCCGTGAGCTTGCAGATCCGCCTAACAGCGCGGATCAGCTGAGGCGAGTCGGAGAAGTGGGGGCACTGTGTCCATGCCGGAGTTTCACTGGCGGGGCTGTTCTTGAACAATGGAAGTGTCCTGTTGCCCGCCGGGTCGGAGACGTCCTTCAGGTAGAAGAAGCCTCCGAACCAATACCGCGCGGATTCGTGGCGGTCGGTATGGGGGTAGACGCGGCCGGGGCGGAGCATGAAGGTGATGGATCCGCAAGTCGCCAACTCGGAGGTCTGGCGGATCTTCTCCTTCTTGACGAGAAATAGTATTGGAAGAGGGGAAGTTCGGGAGTTACCCGGAGGTGGCCCTCGCAGAGAGTGACATGGTTGCTGATCGCCAGGACGCTGTTCGGCGATATGTTGTGGGGCTGGAGCCCGTACGCCTTCAGGATTTCCGAGAAGAAATCCGATGGCGGAAAAGAGAAACCTCGCTCCACCAGCGCCTTCGTTACCACCATCTCGCCATCCTGTGGGGCTGGAGCCAGGGAACCCGGAACTGTTCGCCAGCTTCCGGGAAGCAGAAAACCTTCTGTCTCCAAGTTCTTCAGCTCCGTGTCAGTGGTGGTGCAGGGCCACCATTTCCCTTTGGCTTCAGCGTCTCGTTGACGAGCTTTGGATTTCCTGACGGCGATTTCTTCCGCCTTTTGTTCCGCCTTTTCCTCTCCGGAGGCTTTCTCCGGGTTAGCAGAAGTTCCTTCAGTGTCCTTGCCGGAATCCTTGATGGGATCCAGGTGGACCGGGGCGAAGGGTGGAGGGGCGGAGGACATGGGAGTTGCCATGATGGGCTCGGAGGCTGGAGGCGGAGTCACAGAAGACATCTGAAGAGAAAAGCAGTGGCGGAAAATGTAATTTAGTCGGATCCTGCGTCGTCAACCTAATGAACATCCCTACCAACTACGGCAAAGGTCGAAGGTCGGAGAACTTACTGTAATGGACTTCGCGGTGGTTGGAGTCGCCGGCGACGAGGTTTTTGTACGGTGGCTCGCCGGAGTTAAGAACACGAAGAACACCACGGTGGTGAACTCGCTCCGGTGATGCTCCGGCGACTTTTCCGGCGGGTTCCGGCATGGTGGAGGAAGAGCTCGCGGGCGGCGCTGCGTGGAGAGGTGAGAAAGGGGGGTGAATGAGGAGTTAGGGTCGACGGCGGATATTTATAGGCTGAGGGACGAGATTCGTGCTCCGCATCCTGTGGTCGGAACGCAAGCGTCGCGCCGTTGGATGCGTGACACGTGTCCCAAACCCTAACGGTAAAAATGGCTAGAGATAAGTTACCGCACAAATCGCGCGAAAATGGCGCCAGAATTGGCGGAACCGTTTGAGTCTATTAAGATTCCGGGTAAAAGCGTGAAGATAAGTAATTCTCATTCGCAAGCAGGGGAGTAACCCGGAGACATGTTTGAAACTGTCGATGGATGAAGTCCCGCAGGATGGGGGATTTTCTGACTAAAGGTTAGGAAAGAAGAAAATGTGAAGTTGGAGTTCTTCAAATTTCTCCGCGTTACCAACGATGCCGGAAACCTAAGGTGCAAGCATGGCGGAAACTGCAGGCGAAACTCGGAGAACTCGGGGGCTACTCGTTGTGGGTATACTTCATGGGTGTACCATCGACGGTGCCTAGATCCGGCAAGCCCGGGTGGCCCACAGATGGTGATGAGGCATGTGGCCCATCGGGCGGCCCAGTTGCTGTTGATCATGAAGGAAGAAGTCCGGCCCAGGATCAGTAAGCCGGATCCGTACCGACATTAGGAGGAACCCGGATCCGCGGAGGCCCGGGAGGAACCCGGATCCAGTACGACGTATATGGAAGGCGGATCCGTGGCGTGCACGGCAAGATATTGTACCGTAGCTAGGCTATCTGTAATCCGGCTAGGACTCTCCGTGTAAACCCTAGATCCGTGCGCCTTTATAAGCCGGATCCCGGGAGCCCTAGAGGCACAACCACAACTCATTGTAACAACGCGAAAGCGCCCAGATAATTCCGGACAAGCAGCGGTAGGCCCTGTCATCGTGCAGGTGTTCCGAAGCTGGGTAAATCGCGTACCACCGTCCCGTGTGCACTCCGCCCTATGGCCCCTACCTCTTCTCCCCCTCGTGAGGATCCCTCCTCCGAGGTACCGTCGATTAGGCAACGACACTTCGTCCATTGCCGTTTCTCCATCCGGCTTTGGCAATGCTTAAAAGTTTGGCTTTGCATCAATGATTTGCAACCTTCGCATTGGACGGGTATGTCAACGAGTCCTGGTGGAAGTCCTTGACTTCCGGTGGGATCGCTGGCCGGAAGGCCATTGCCTCTCTTGCCTTCCTCGTATGTTGGGAAATTTGGAGTGAGCGCATTTCCGTAACAAGTTTGCTCTGCATGTAGTTGTTCTAGAAAAAAATAAGAAGGAAGCTCGCTTGTGGGTGCTCGCGGGTGCTAAGCGCTTGGGTGATTTGATGTCGCGGGAGTAGTTCCTTGTAATACCTTGTTTTATGTTCGGACAATCTTATCATAACTTTCTTCCTAATTAATAGATCGAGTCAAAAAAATTGCCTCTGTTTCAATTTTTTTTTTTAAAGCCATCGCATTCCATTTCTTCCAAGTGTCCAAGCAACCAAAATGGTGAGGGTATGGGAACTCCTTCATCCTATTTTGTAAAGTTTTCCTCTGGCTTTAGACCACCACGGTTCCAACTTGTTGTCAAGCTGAGGTTTCTTGATTCCGATTTCATACATACTCAAGCAACCAAACCAGATCATACGCGCATAGGGACATTGAGTCATAATATGTTGTACTAGTACAAGTGCCCGTGCGTTGCTACGGGTTATTAAATTTTATTTTTCAATGCATATATCAACTTATACATCTGAAAATTCAAAAGAGTGATAGTAGATTTGAATATTATTAATCTAGCATTTTTTAAAAATTAACTTTTTTCAGTTTTGAACAATCTTCAAATTTGAATAGCCTTTTTATCGCTGGCGGCACGCTCCCGCTCTTCTGTGTCGGTTGCGTCAAACCGGTGACCCGGCGCTTGCCGCCAACGGAGGCGGAGTGCCATTCGATGGCATACTGCGACGTGATCCTCCTCTCGCCGGTCCCAACGGCGAATTGGAGCGAGTTACGAGTACATGCAATCTATGATCCACAAAACACAACATCAGTTGAAATGTGAGGGATCCATGTTGTTTTCATCATTCTCGAAGTCTCGGCTTCTTACACCCTCATCACTCATTTCCGCGATGACTAAAATAATAGCTTTTGACTTAAAATGTGCCACATGAAAAATAATAACCAGAGTTGCTTTTCCAGTAATAATGGAAAATATTGTAATTCTCAGTATATCAAACGAAATACCTTTTTAGAATTATCAGATAAAATATATCCCGACATGTATTTCATAAAATTTAACCTCCACAAATCAAAGGATACTTAACTCATTACGATAATCTGAATGATGCACTTTTTAAGAAAATTATGATTTTCAGAAAAATCAAATAAAACCAATTATCAAATAGATATCATAAGATTTATTTTTAAAACAAGAAGGATGCTTAAAATATTTTTATAGTCCTAATGCTAGCTGGACCAAAACAAGTCTAACATTTAGTTCTTCCGAATTGAAACAGGAGAAATCTTTCTCTTGATCTATTTCTGAAAGCCTGAAATTGTGTTAATCGGGACACTATTTAAGATGAAAATTATGCATACTCTTTTTGATGAAAATCATGCTCAGTTGGACAAAAACGCCCATGTCACAAAGTGGACAAATCGCCACTCTCTCTTGCCTCATCCACAAGCCGCCCTCCCCACTACCTCTGTTGCCGGTGCCAAGGGATGCTCACTCCCGTGCCTCCCCTCCGCCGGCGAGATGACTTCCTCCTCCTCTGCGCCCCTGCCTCTACAGAGAGTTCTGCCCCCTTCCATGCCTCCTCACCGCTGCTGCGACGACCAGCCCCCTCCCCTGCCTCCCGGTCGCTGCCCTTGCTCCGGCGGCACTCCCTGCTCTCCGCTTCGCCCTCGTCGTAGATCCCGGTCACCAGAGAGCCTAAGGAGAGCAAGCATCGCTCAAGATCTGTATGCTCTTGGCGGTCCAAGCGACACTGAGCTAGGCGCCGACGGAGGTCATCCACATCTTCGTTCTCGTGTTGCTCCTTGAAGAGGTATGTTAATCTCATCCTGCGGCCAAGCTAGAATTGCTTTGTTCGATGTTGGTTGAAATACTAAATTTTCATCCGATCTTTAGCACTACCAGCTGCATCCTAACACATTCCCTGATATATATATTTGTGGATTGCTACCAGCAATAGAAGGTTGGATAAAGTTTAATTAAGGGATTCTTCTTTCCTGGGCGAAGCATCATTAGCATTTCTTGACCATGTAATTGATTGAAATTGGAGTGCATATCTGGTTGTTTACAACAACAGTATATAAGACAGTAGCAGAGATTTCTTATGCTACACAAGGTAGTTAATATTTCTAATGTTGTCACACTATATTCTGTTCGAGTGTTTGATATGAGTTTTTTTATCATTGGTTTGATAGTTAAGGTAACAGAGATATGTATCATTTATTTCAGGGAGAGATGGTGCTTTAGTTTGCTAATTTGTTCCACAGCAGCAGCGTCCCAGGGCAGCGCGGTCGGCGGCGATGTCGAGGAGAGGATCGTTAAAATGACGCTTGTAAGTTGCCGCTTCGAGCTTACCAGGGAACTTTATTATTACTGATTTGCTTGTGTTCTTGGGTTTTTGTATGTATTGGGCATGGTTTTACAGCAGTTCGAGCTGTCATTTGGTGGAACATGTTAGGCAATATTTGGCATATAATTTCCAATCTGCCCCATAGTGTAGGTGTCTAGGATTAGGATGTTGATCTCTGGGTAATTGTCGGCCGGAAGTTACTTGCATAGTTCTAGAAAGCTCATAAGTACTGCTGATGTGGAGCTTCCATTTCATTGGTAAATGTGGCCTCTCTTAGCTGTCTGGTATCCTTTCATGGTCAACAAGTAATTGTCCATCTCCTAAACCCTGCTAGATCTCTTTTTTGCTACTGATCCACCCATGCTGGAAGAGACTGATATTGTCCAACTAAAGTCAACAACCCCGTGAAGCTTGTTTGGGAGGGAAACCTCTAATCTATAAATACTGGAGAAGCCAGCCAGTAGCCACGTTATATGCATTTTCTCATTGATCTGGTACCTTATATAGAAGAAAGGCATTGGGTATGCAGAGGGGATCCAATAGTTCATCAGTATGTAGTAAATAAATAGGTTAGTAAGAATTATCTCTGCTCATCGCATTTCTTAGAGCAATGTTATTATATTTTAGAAGGTCTCTTTGATGCAGAAACAGTAGATTCATTTTTTTTTTGATTACATATGCTGAAAATATAGGAGGTTCTTTTGAATGCAAGATCTTCAAAAATGTGATGGAGAACTCTATTGGACATTTGCTGTTTGCATCAATATATTCTTTTGAATGCAAGGTCTCTTTGTTGTTTGCATTGCCTTCCTGGTCGAAGTACTTTTCCATGATTTAGAACTCTATTGGACCCTAGTTGTTAATTTTAAACACTTAGTACAGCCTTGTAGAGCTGCAAACAGCAAAAATGAATGACAATTACCCAAGATCAGATCAAAAGTGCATGTGCTGAAATAATATGCTTCTCATAAACTTGTGACTTGCAAGTTGCACCATATTTAAAATTTCTACTGCCTTTCTATGGACGATCATCTTGAAGAAGCTCTTGTTAGTAGTCATTTTAGAATACAAAAATATATACATGGTTAGAAAAAAAGGCATGTAACCTTCTTCCCTTTCCTGCTATTATGGACAGATACTATTAACCAGAAAACTCCATACATTTCTGAACAACACAGCTTTTGAATAACGTTTCTAACCCTGGCCCCAAAATAGAGAAATTAAAAAGCATTGTACTTGGCTACAATTTCTTCCTACATGTTAATTGTATCTCTTTTCTTCTTTTCCTTTCTAGCTGCACTATAGATTAGTATCCCTGAATATAGTTGTCAGGGAACATGTGAGCTTCTAAACTATTTTGTCAGGGAACATGTGAGCTTCTAAAAAAATTCATGTGCGTTGCCACGGGTCCTCACACTAAGATGAGAGATTCAGCCAAACATGAATATTTTCAAGTTTTCGGTACCAGCTTGTGAAGATAGCCGGAGAGCCTCACTCTATTTTTAGCATGGTAGAAATGACAAATAACAATCACACATGCTTTATGTTTATCACCAGCGACCAAAACTGTTTATTATATACCATGCATTATAAATATTGAAAATGAAAAAAACTTCCTGAAAATGTCCTTTGTTGTGCATAAAATACAAAAAAGAAGTGTATAGTCACTGATGAATAGCAAATTGTCCCATGCTTTATTACAGAGTGGGGATATTGTAAGAAGGCGTTTATATCCAGCATCGACATCCGTCCTCTTTCATGCAAATTGTACCATGATTTATTGCAGAGTGGGGATATTGTAAGAAGGCGTTCGTATCCATCATCGACATCCGTCCTCTTTCTCAAAAACATCCGTCCTCTTTCATGCTTATATTATATATAGTTTGGTCTGAACAAAACCTGCAATGAACAAAAATATGGTTAGCATCAAAAGTAGTTATGTAGATAGAACAACATAGATGCAAATCAACTATGGAATTTGGACTCTAAGACAGATCACCACAATGGAGCTGATTACTATATATATAATTACAAGTGCGAAGTATCTGACCTACGATGTAAAGATCTCCTTTCAGACGATGTTCTTCGTGTAGGTATTGACAGGACGCCGCTTCTTTTTGCTTTCAGCAGAGGTTTTTTCCTTGTTATGAGCATCTGGGATGACAAGAATCTTAACGTTCTTTCTAGCAGTAGATCTAGATAGCGCGACATATAGCTGCCCATGAGAGAACACCGACTCGGGCAAGTAAATACCGGCATTAGGTATAGTTTGCCCCTGTGCCTTATTAACCATCATGGCGAAGCTGAGCCTAACAGAAAGCTGTTTCCTCTTGAAGTGAAAAGGGAACATCTCATCATCGGAGGGGCAAAGTGGGATTCTTGGCAGGAATCGCCCCTCCATGATGAGCAAGAAGTGGGCATGTGGAAGGCCCCTCTTTTGGAACTCAACCACGTACACTTTCACTTTGCCAAGGATGTCCTTCTGAAGCAACTTGTCCTTGAGTTCCTCTAGTTTCGCCCTAAAGACACGGACAACAAGGTCTGGGCGATCTTGAGGTGCCTATCCAGGGTAGAACTCACGCTTGATCTCATCCCAGTTAGGATTGCATGTCATCGTGAGAAAAATATCCAGCTTGCCGTACTTGCGCACCAAAGCCATCGCATCCATGTAGCGACGCATGTTGTCACATTTGAAGTTTGAACACATAGTTCCTAGATTATGAAGGATAAGAGAGCAATGCATATATTCAGAAAGGGCCTTCCTGCTTTATAACATAGGTGAATCCTTTCTTTCATATAGATTCCCATTTTTTACTTGGACATTACATAAGTGTTCAACAACAGATACATAGACATGATAACATAATGTAATGGAGAGTCCATGTACAGAAAATAAATGCAATTCTGAATTCCGAAACAGAGTTGAACTATGTTTATGTAGAACCACATTCAATTGTATTTTTTCCTCGCTTGGTTTGATCTCGTACTCTCTTGTTAGATGTTATTACAAGATAAATTTGTATGCTACTTGCAAAGTGATGTTCATAAGGTACACATCATTTAAGGCGATGTTCACTACAGTATTCTATATACGATTTATCACAGATGCTTCAATCGAATTTTCACTATTAGGGGCACGTCATATTATTTTCGATATTAAATGTAGCTCGACTTTTTTTTCATGGATAGGACGGAGCGATGTACGAGAATGCTTATTTTAACTGTTCCAGCATGTATTTTTCTACTTAATGTAATTAGCTAACTAACTATACATTTCTTTTCTGTCACAGAATAAATACTATTCCACTCCGGCTCGCATCGGTGCACAGACATAGGCATTTTTTCGCTCTCCTTTCAAAGCTTGATAAAAGAAATCGTCTCATTTGAATTGTATCTAGACACGGAACAAATTCAAAACAAATTTGATGAGACAAAAGGGGTACTTGACTACCAAAGGCTAATTATCAATTGACTAATTTATAAGCCGATGCTACGCAGCTAACCTATATATACACTACCTTAGATTTGGCTAAATATTTCCTTCATTCATCCTTTTTGAAAGTAGCTACATGCATGGTGCATGGCCATAGGCCCATAGCTAGCCTGCAGTGTTATAGGCCAGACTAATCGCTTGATAAACATACAAGCAGATTAGTGACCAGAACCGGATGGTGAAGCAGATTAGTAGACCCACGTCCATGAACGATGCATGTTGCAGGGTACATGGTGGATTAGCTATTTAGATCAGTTTGATCAGCTCGGCCAGCGGTTCACTAACTGTGTTATCATCAAGTATTAGTGAACATCTGAAACTATATGATATGACAGATTGGTATTTGTTCAAACCATGATTACTGCATATTCTCGCATGATGGGGAAGTTGTTCAAACAAAATGCTGGTGATCTGCATGAGAGTAAAATAGATACAATTTGATACCTTTTTCTGTTGATCCGCTGTTTCTCTGATGGGGATTCTTCAAACAGCAAGTTTCCTCGGCAATTTGAAAACTGCATACAACCTAGAGGTGTGTTTATGTACCTTTACTCTCCCTGATGATCACGGGAGTTATCTGGCATAACAATGGTTCAAGGTACTATGTATATACCGATATTGTTGATCCGCAATGATGAAGATCCCCGAAATGGCTGGGCGGTTTCCTTCCCTGTAGCCCCGACATAATGGGTGTAATTTTCCTTTCACGTAGCCTGAATTATAATGCTTCGATTTGATTGACGGATATACCTGAAATGGCTGGGTGGTTTCCTTCCCTGTAGCCCCGACATAATGGTGTAATTTTCCTTTCATGTAGCCTGAATTATAATGCTGCGATTTGGTTGATGGATATACCTGGAATGGCTGGCCGGTTTCCTTCCATTTAGCCCTGACATAATGATGTTTCCTGGAATGCGCTGGACTTTCCTGGAGTTTCGTGTAATGATGGCTGGGCGGTGATTGATTCCTTTCCTGGAGTTTCGGGCGTGGGAGGGCGAATTGATGATGAATTTTCCGTGCTAAATTTTATTTGCCGTGCTGAATTTATTTGAGCCAAGGTGGGAGGGCAAAATAGTCAAGTTGAAAATATGTGTGACGAAACGTCCGACCGGAGGAAACAGAGGAAGTTCTTCCTTTTTAGATGGTAGAGATAGAGATTCTCAACTTGGAGTACAGGCGTATAGCACGGCACCGTGTGATCCTCCGGGCCATGTCTGAATTTTCTATCAGCAGTCCATAGTCTGTATCTTATGGCAAGCCAAAAAAAATGCACTTGAGTGGCACGAAGGACCTCCACACGGGATTATGCATATTGTCGAGCACCTTCCCTTGATAGAGCAAGCTATAAGTAGCCTTCGCGGAGCAAATACCAGACTCGGATCCTTTATAGATGAAGTGATCTGGAGAGTTAACCTCTCTCTGAACATTATGAATGATGAGGACATCCCTACCTCCCTACTACCTCCGTCATTACAAGCTGAAGATGATCCTGCTGTGAAGCTCAAGTCCAATGAAGTTAGGATTGGACCAATGACACGAGCTCGTGCGAAGCTACTTAAACAACAGGTGAACTTGTTCCTTAGTGATACTTTGATCGATGAGAATTTTATACTTGCCTAAGTCCTATTACTTATGTATGATCAGGTATGAAGAGGAACCAAACATCGCACGAGGAGGAGAGGAGCAGCTGGACCAGAAGATGGACGTGAAGCTGGACATGGAGCTGGACATGAAGACATCCCATGGACGCGCGAGGGAGGAGCGGGAGGAATGCGCGAGAGGAGAAGATGTTGTCCAGGCCGGTGCCAGATCCGGCCCGACCGGCCGTGCCGCCGGACCATCCGGTCCCAGGCCCGGTCCGACCGGATCTCGCGCCGGGTCCGTCCGGTCCAAACCGGCTGTGGCGCTTGTGCCAACCGGGCACTATCCAGTAAGCCCGAAAGCCTCGCCCGGTCACCGCCCGGTGCCAGGTCCGGTTTGAACCGGACTGGCCGGTCCCAGACCCAGTCGACCGGCCCCCAGGCCAGCCGAGTCCGAGTCTGTCTCGACCAGATCTATTCTGGGTCGGTTATTTTCGTACTTTTTCGACCTGAGGTCGTCCCAGACGCCTATATAAGTCCCTGGGACGCCCCCTAAGTTGCTTTAGACCACGTTTAAGATAAACCCTAATTCATAGTTGTTTGCTTTGCAACTCTATTGAATCTCTACACCCGATTGCTTTGATTTGGTGTGGAATCTCTGAAAGTCTTGTGTGATCTGCTGTTCCATTGGGAATTGGGAGGTTGCAACTTACCGCTTCGTGGTCGGCGGCTACGTGCGCAGGTGTGTGGAGTTGCGAATATCTTGTAGGGTTGAGAGCTGTTGCATCTAGCGACAGGGACCAATCGAGAGATCTCGTTGCGTCATACAAGTTATCATCAAGTTATCTCCGATGTGTTCATCGTGTGTTCATCACCATCCACCTCGCTTACTGAGAAGATCGGGACACCCCATATCATCTTGGTATCAGATTTCAGTGTTTCCTCGGTAAGTCATCCACAATCCACCCCATAGTTGAGTTGTGAGTGTTTTCCTATCCAGAAAAGCCAAAAAAAATAGGGTTAGGGTTTGCCATAGCCATAGCCTGCACTAATTTCGAGTTTTAGTTGCATATCGTAGTTGTTTTTGCATACCTTTCTCTTTCTTCTAGTAGAATTGTTAGGGTTTGTGCTTCTATATCATCTAGTTTTTCATCTAAAGTCAGTTTTTTGTTTACTCCGAGTCCACATAGCATACAGTGTGTTTGTACAAACCATAGCCACAGTCTTTCGATATAAGTGACTAGGAACTTCCCCAGAAGAGACTAGTTTTACCGCTCGACAGGCTGCTCATTAGGGTTTTGGTGTTTTGCATATCTTGTTGGCCGTGTTATCAAGGAGATGAGTCATAAAAATAAAAATAAATAAAGAAAGAAAATAGAAAAGAAGCAAAAAGAGCTACATAGTTGCGTTACAAAAAGAAAAAAATACAAAAAGAAAAGTGAAGTGCTAGTAGAATCAACTAAAGACCTAAGTTTTCTTTAACTGCACCCGTAGTTGAGCAATCTTGTACCTGTTTCATTGAGCTTTGCTAGCGTCTCTCGAGTGCATTGCAACCTTTCATCCATATAGTTGCATTGCCACATTTATCGCCTTGTGTGAGTATCTTTGGTTGTCTACGGTCAGCGCTAGAGCTTGTTATTGGTGCAAATAGGTAGCCTACCTACAGCCCCACATATACCCTGCTTTGTCGTGTGATTGTTCTTATACCCTTGATATTCGCTTCGCTACATCCGTGCACTAGTTGTTACTACAAGTGGTAAGCAACACTAATTTACTTTGGAACGGTAAGATTTCCTTTTCTTATCAGTCTTGAGTGAGTTGTGAGAGTACCACCACATATATTTTTGATTTAGTGCACTAACCTACTAACCATGTCTTCTAGTGATGCTAAACTTGTTAACCAGAAAGACAAGGATGCTGCATATCTAATGACATGTAGGGACTTTGAGGCTCTTCGTAATGAGATGCGACGTGAATTCTGCATTGAGGATGATGAGCTTAGGGGAACAGTTGAAGAGATCAAACAAAAGCTGGATGCTACTAATGAGAGCATCACTGGATTGGCTGATCAAATGACGGATATTCAGCGCAGTCTTCGAACTTTGACAATGTCTGTTGAGAATCTTACAAATCAACAGCAACAACAAGCTGAAGATGCCGATGACGCCCCTGGTCGTGGTGATCGTCCCCGTGGTTGGGCTCCACTTGGTCGCCATGGTCGTGGACAAGATGATAAAGATGGATTGGGTAAGCCCAAGTTTTCCATACCCAAGTTTGAAGGAGGAGCTGACGTTGAAGAATACCTCACTTGGGAGCTCAAGATTGAGAAGTTATGGAGTTTACATCCAAACTACACTGAAGATAAGAAGATCAAGCTTGCTTCTTCCGAATTTGATGGTTATGCATTGCGTTGGTGGGATGCACTTGTTCGTAATTGCCAAGCAAATGGTGAGCAGCCTATTATCACATGGCGTGCTATGAAGGAGACGATGAATTCTCGGTTTGTGCCCACTAATTATTTGCGTACAATATTTGATAAGTTGACCCTATTGAGGCAAGGTGTGAAGATTGTGGATGAGTACTACATGGAGATGGAGATGCTTATGCAGCGTGGCCGTGTCCGTGAGTCTCAAGAGATGACAATGCAGCGTTTTCTCAATGGATTGAAGTATGATGTCAAAGGCACTGTTCATCATTACAGTTACACCAATATGAATCAATTGTTACATCATGCAAGAGAAGATGAATCACAGTTGGCTGAAGAAGCAAAGGTTAAGGGACGTGCTACAGGAGTTGGGCGCTTCACGCCTCGCGCAGATTGGAGATGGTTATCAATGAGGACAATGAGTATGAGACTGGAGATGATGTTGATCCAAATGCTCCAGACGATGATGACTATGACACTGATGGTGAAGATGCATATCCTTCTGATGCTCGCACTATCGTTGTGTCGCAACGTGCTCTTAATGTGTTTCCTAGTGCATCTACTCAGCGCTGCAATTTGTTTCAAACCAAGGCTTTAGTTGGTCCTGACAAGGCTTGCAAGGTCATTATTGATGGCGGGAGTTGCCGCAATTTATCAAGCAAGGAGTTGTGTACCAAGCTGAAGTTGAAGTATCTACCGCACCCGCATCCATACTATATTCAGTGGTTGAGCGACAATGGTGAGATGAAGGTAAACCACATGGTGCGTGTTGAGTTTGAGATTGGACCGTATAAGGATTGCATTGATTTTGATGTGGTTCCTATGACGGTGTGTCACCTACTATTGGTCGGCCTTGGCTCTATGACCGTTCTGTGCAACACAATGGCCGTGCCAACACATACCACTTGGAGTACAAGGGCAAGAAAATTAACTTACATCCTATGTCACCACAACAAATTGTCAATGAGTCTCGTCAGAAGATTGAAGTAAACATGGAGGATGCACCTCTAGATAGGCGAGAGAATTGTAATGTCGTGAGTGATATAACGAAAAGTGAGAGAGTGAATTCCTTAGTGCTTATAGCCACCAAAGAAGACATGAGAGAATTTAGTGAGGATCCTACAGCCATGCCTCTTGTGCTCTTGTACAGGAGTACGGTTTTGGTTTCTAACGACATGACCCCTCTTCCTCTTGGTGTTTCTAATGTTTTGCAGGAATTCGGTGACGTGTTTCCGGAGGAGGTGCCCGCAGGACTACCACCATTGCGTGGTATTGAGCATCAAATTGACTTGATCCCCGGAGCATCGCTACCCAATAGGGTGCCATATCGCACAAATCCCGAAGAGACGAAGGAGATACAGAAGCAAGTACAAGCGCTGCTCGACAAAGGTTATATCCGCATAAGCCTTAGTCCTTGTGATGTTCCTGTTATTCTAGTTCCTAAGAAAGATGGTACATGGCGTATGTGCGTAGATTGTAGAGCGATAAACAACATTACTATTCGATATCGTCATCGTATTCCCCGTTTAGAGGATATGCTAGATGAATTGAGTGGTGCTGCTGTTTTCTCTAAAATTGATTTGCGTAGTGGTTATCATCAAATTAGGATGAAAGAAGGGGATGAGTGGAAAACAGCCTTTAAAACAAAATTTGGTTTATATGAGTGGTTAGTAATGCCTTTTGGTCTAACTAATGCACCTAGCACTTTCATGAGACTGATGAACCATGTTTTGCGTGATTTTATTGGCAAGTTTGTGGTTGTGTACTTTGATTGTTGGGGGGATAACCCCCGGTATGCCAAAGGCATGCCAAACCGGATGGTTTGAGCCATCGAGATACCGGTTTAATATTCTTACCGGAAAGTAAGGTAGGAGTTTGGGCTAAGTGAAGCTAAGCCGGCATCCCCAAGGGGGTATGCCGGAACCCGGTAAAGAAGATACCGGACTGAAGGGCCTGTCGGTAGGACTGGTCAAAGATTCTCTTCAGAGCAAGAAGACAAGGATGAGCTAAGCAAAGTGGCTTTAATCAGAGCCCTGGCGCCAAAGAGAGGGATGACGCTAAAAGAAGCCGGAGGACATCAGCAGCCCTGATTAAAGAGGACCCCGGCGTCATCTATGATTAAAGTAGCTTTGTAAAGTAGTTTGTCCAGTCAAAGATGCCATTAGGGTTTCTTGTTACGTAAGCCACCCTCTCCCCTATATAAGGAGAGGGGGTACTGCCTCTTACAGGCGCGAGACCACAGAAGGGATTAGACGATAGAACTTGTAACCATGTTGAGATCAATAAAGCTAGCGATCTAGTGAAGAGTTCTTCCTCTTGTCTCTCTTCTTCGATACCGGCCTTTGGTTGTGTTCTTGAGGAAAGCATCCGGAAGTTCTTCCCATCTAATCGCAAACCCTCCCCCGAATCCTCTAGCGTCCATTCGGCCCCAATCTAAGCCATCCTATGGCATCTGCTCGTTCACCACGACGACAGTTGGCGCCCACCGTGGGGCATGAAGTGGCGCTTGAAGGAGTTCACATTCGGGCGGGCGTCCTCGAGATCTCCGGCGAGCGTACGTTGTCCGCGCTCGTGCAGCGCATCTACGCCATGGAATTCATCAACGACAACGCGGGCTGCTTCGCCAACGGCGGCGTCTTCCCCAAGAACGGCCGCATCATCGAGTTTGGTAGCCACCGCGTCTACTTCGGCACCGTCCCTGTGCGCCAGCGCCTCTCGCCGGTGCTGGTGGCACCGGACCCGCCAAGGTGGCTCTGTGCTGGCCGCGTCGCCGGCAGCGTCGAGGTAATGATGACCGGCGTGGTTGGTGCGGGAAAAGAAGCCGTGGGTGAAGGTGCCGGTCGTGCGGCTTCGACCCGTGCGGCCAAGCCACCGGCTCGGAGCGCGACGCGAGCGCAGCGGGAGCATCATCCGCGCCACCGGAAACACCGCTCCAAGCGGCGATGAACGTCCTCGCCACCCCTATCGCGCAGAACATCGATCCGGCAACGGCTCAGGCGGAGCTGGAGGCGCAGCGCCAAAAGGTGCTCGAGAGCGGCAAGGACATCATCCGGGCGTAGCGCGAGCTGAACCTTACCCTACGTGAGTACAACGCTGCCCATGGCTTTGCTTCTGTTAGCGCGCATGCTGCTAGGATGCCGGAAAACCGGCTAAAAGCTCGCAACCTAGATCAGGATTTGCGCAAAGAAATTCATGCCGGCAAAAGTACCTCTGCATCTGTTAGCATCGTGGAAAAACCTAAGTACAGTAGCCCGGATAAAATAATAAAAGCTGCTAAAGCTGCAGTAGAGTTATGCGAGTCGCTTTCCGGAGATGCTTTGGCCAAACAGCAAGAGCGTGTTAGAGAGCTGCTGGAAACTATTGAGCAGCAGAACGCTGAGCAGCTGGCTAAGCTAAACAAGGCCGCAGCCTCAAAATCCGCACGTTCAACAAGGAATGCCGGAAGCAAGTCCCATGGGCAGGCATCGTCCCCCCATCCGGATAGAAGAAGAGAAAAAGAAATGAACGCACAGCAGATGACTGTGTATGATCCGGTTCTTGCCGGAAAGCAACAAGCCGGGCAACATGATGCCGGTAGAAAAAGCCAAGGGGCGAACGAGGCTACGCCGAGGAGGCTATGCCGGAAACAATCATGCCGGTAGATACGAAACCGGGCAAAATTATCGAGCTGCAAGGGCAGCGTACGATGAGGAGGAAATAGATCCCCCGAGGTACCGGCAGGCAAGGGCCGCGGTACCGGAATGTTATGATGAAGCTGATTCTGCAAGACCGGTAGCTTTCCGGAACCCATTGGGAGAGCGCCTGGGAGAGAGATACCTACCGGAACGGGATGCGAGGCACCGTCTGGATAGAGTGTACTTGTCAGAAATGATCGAGGAGGAAGGTCCTCCAGGCCCAAAATGCTTTGGCCCAAGGATCATGAAAGAAAAACCACCAGTTCGCAACTTTATGTTGCCCCGTGACACAAAAACATACGATGGCACTACAAAGCCGGAAGACTGGCTTGCTGATTACGTGACCGCGGTATACGTCGCAGGCGGTGGAGGAACCGTAGCAGGAGGAGGAAATCGGCGTTGGGCCGTAAGAATCATACCATCGTTTTTGGTTGGACCGGCAAGAATCTGGCTAAACAACTTGCCGGCAGGAAGCATAAATGGTTGGCTGGATTTTGAGGAAGCTTTTGTGAGCAATTTCAGCAGCACCTATCAAAGGCCAAACAGGCCGCAGCAACTCGCTCTGTGCATACAGCGCGCAAACGAAACATGACCGGGATTATCCGGCCCGGTGGAACACTACAAGGAACTCCTGTGAAGGGGTAATCGAGGCACAGGCCATTGCTTGGTTTAGCAGTGGGTGCAGAAGAGGTTCACCGTTGTGGCAAAAGCTGCAGCGGAACATGCCGACAACGTTGGCAGAGATGATACGTGTGGCGGATAGCTATGCGTTGGGAGACCCAACGCAGCCGGCGGTGCAACCTGAGCCGGAACAGCTGCGCCACGAACAACACCGGGATAACCGGAATAACAAAAGAAGAGAAGATTTTCCGGATCGAAGGTACGGTCCGCAGCAAGTTGCTGTTGTGCAGGAAAACTCTGAGGCCAGCGGCAGTCAGAGGCAAAGAACCGGATCGCAGCCCTGGGCGGGTCCTAAGAAACAGTGGGTGGAAAAGAAACCCTGGGCCCAGAAAAGAAACTGGCAAGAACCCGCGAAATACACCATGGAAGCTGCCATGGACCAACCATGCCGGTGGCACACACCGAATCCGGCACACCCGTCAAACCATCTGACGAAGGATTGTACCTGGACCAAGTACTTGATGCAAAAGGGAACGGTGAAAGATGCACAACCACCGCAAGACATGCCGCGGCAACAACAGCTACCGCCACCACCACCACTTACCGGGGCAAACGCCTTACCGGTGCAGCCAAACCGGCAGCAGTACCAGCAAGTTAACCGGGTGGAACAAAATGATGATCAACCACCTCCACCGGCACCTTTAGGCCGGAATGTTTACGAGGGTCCGGATATGTGCTGTGTTGTCTTTGTCACTGAGCCAACAGACAGGCAAAGTGTACACCGCCACTCCATGGAGGTCAATGCCGTGATGCCGGCAGTCCCCAAGTACATGCTGTGGTCAAATCAGGAAATTACCTGGTCATTTAAGGATCACCCTAAGATCATGCCGAATCCGGGTGGATACGCTCTTGTTGTGGACCCAATCATGAAGGGGCCACAAACTCGAGTAAAGTTCAGCAAGGTGCTGATAGACAACGGCAGCAGCATAAACATCATGTACAAGCATACCATGCGTACGCTGGGCATAACAGAAAATATGCTTCAGCCAACGCGTACAACGTTCCACGGAATCGTTCCGGGCTTGTCCTGTGCCCCGATAGGAAAAGTTCGGGTGGACGTAGCATTTGGAGGACGTGACAATTGCCGGGTTGAAAATGTTGAGTTTGAGGTGGTGGATCTAGACAGTCCCTACCATGCATTGTTGGGAAGGCCAGCATTGGCAGCTTTCATGGCTACCACTCATACGGCTTACCTCAAGATGAAGATGCCGGCACCTTGTGGACCCTTGACTGTGGTGGGGAATTATAAAGTCTCATTGGAAACTGCATCTGCCGGATCAAACCTGGCGGAATCGCTGGTGATCGCGGAGGAAAAGAAAAGGATGCAAACAGCGGTTGCGCTGGCTCAGTCCTCACAGTTGAGCTTAGCGGCAATGAGTGGAAACTTGGGCTCACCGGCATTCAAGCCAACGAACGAAACAAAGGACATTGTGCTGGATCCGGCTTACCCAGAGCGCACCGTTCGCATCGGTGCCGGACTCGATCAAGCATAGGAAAGCGCGCTCGTCAGCTTCCTCCGTGAGAATCGGAATATCTTTGCCTGGTCAACTGATGATTTGGTAGGTGTTCCGAGGGAGCTGGCTGAGCACTCTTTAAACGTCCGGAAGGATGCCAAGCCGGTGCGGCAACCCTTGCGCCGGTTCGCTGAAGATAGAAGGAAAATCATAGGAGAAGAGGTAACCAAGCTGCTTGTTGCCGGATTCATTGTGGAGGTCACGCACACAGAGTGGCTGGCCAATCCGGTAATGGTTGAAAAGAAAAAAGATGAGAACCTGGAGGCAAAAGCTCCGAAGGTGTGGCGTATGTGCATCGACTACACCAACCTAAACAAGGCCTGCCCAAGAGACCCTTTTCCTTTACCACGGATTGATCAAGTGATTGATTCAACTGCTGGGTGTGAGTTGTTGTCCTTCCTGGATGCGTATTCCGGTTTCCACCAAATTCCCTTGAAAAAGGAAGATCAAATAAAAACCGCGTTCATTACCCCGCATGGGGCTTATTGCTATGTTAGTATGCCTTTTGGTTTGCGCAACGCTGGTGCAACGTACCAGCGCTGTATGCAAAAATGCTTGTTTGATCAAGTCGGAAAGAATGTGCAGGTCTATGTAGATGACATTGTGATAAAAACTAAGGTAAAGAACACCTTAATCGATGATATCCGACAGACATTCGATAACCTGAGACGGTTCCGGATGAAACTTAATCCGGCCAAATGTACCTTCGGTGTCCTTGCCGGCAAGCTGCTCGGTTTCCTGGTATCAAGCCGGGGCATAGAAGTCAATCCGGTAAAAATCCGGGCAATAGAAAGAATGACTGTCCCTCGGGAGCTAAAAGATGTGCAGAAGTTTACCGGAAGCTTGGCATCGCTAAGCCGGTTCGTGAGCAGGTTAGGAGAAAAAGCTCTGCCACTCTATGCTCTGATGAAAAAATCCGACAAGTTCGTCTGGACCCCTCAGGCAGACGCAGCGTTCAAAGAACTGAAAGCAATGCTGGCTACAGCACCTATACTGGCTTCACCTCTAGAAAGAGAGCCTATGCTATTATACATAGCGGCAACAAAACGGGTTGTGAGCGTAGTGGTTGTGGTTGAAAGAGAAGAGGAAGGAAAAACCGTCCAGAGGCCGGTATACTACCTGAGCGAGGTGCTCTCCCTCTCAAAACAAAACTACCCTCATTTCCAAAAGATGACTTATGGCGTGTACATGGCCGCCACAAAACTCAAGCACTACTTTGAAGAGCATCCTATGAAGGTGGTGAGTGAAGCACCAATCTCCGATATCATGTGCAACAAGGATGCTAGCGGAAGGATTGCAAAATGGGCAATCCAGATATCACCATACGTACCAGCGTACGAAAGAAGGGATGCAATAAAATCACAGGCTTTGGCCGAATTCCTCGTTGATTGGGTGGAAATGCAATACAAACCGCCAGATCAGAGAATAGAATACTGGAAAATGCACTTTGATGGATCCAAGCTCAAAGAGGGTCTAGGTGCCGGGGTGGTGCTCACCTCACCAAAAGGAGATCACCTCCGGTATGTTTTGCAAGTACATTTCAGGGCATCGAATAATGTCGCTGAATACGAAGCTTTGATCCATGGGCTTAAGGTCGCAAAAGAAATCGGTGCACACCGGATCATTTGCTACGGAGATTCAGATCTTGTGGTACAACAGTGTTCCGGGGATTGGGATGCAAAAGATGCCAACATGGCCTCGTACCGGTTTCACGTGCAAAAGATTGCCGGATTCTTCGAAGGGTGTGAGTTTCACCATGTGCCGCGCGCAGAAAATGAAGCCGCGGATGCTTTGTCCAAGCTGGGCTCATCCAGTCAAGAAATTCCTCCCAGAATAGCTCTAGCTCACTTAAGAGCACCTTCGATCAAACCGAGCCCGGAATCAGAATCAATTTTCGTACCGGAATCGCATGTAGTACCCATGGATATTGATGAAGGAAACCCGGGGACTGCACCGGTAAACCCGGGGACTGCTCCGGCAAGCTCGGGGACTGTTGTACCCATACCGGAAGAAATGATGCTGGTAGACAGCATGGAGATAGATGCACCGGTGTTTTTGGTTCGAGAGACACCGTCGTGGGTTAAACCTATTAAGGAATTCCTGATCAACGGCACCTTGCCGGATGACGAAAATGAGTCAAGGAGAATACAAAGAAGGTCCAAAGCATACACATTTATCAATGGTGAGGTGTACAAGAGAGGCGTTACCAGTGTCTGATACGTCTCCGACGTATCGATAATTTCTTATGTTCTATGCCATATTATTGATGATACCTACATGTTTTACGCACACTTTATGTCATATTCGTGCATTTTCTGGAACTAACCTATTAACAAGATGCCGAAGTGCCAGTTGCTGTTTTCTGCTGTTTTTGGTTTCAGAAATCCTAGTAACGAAATATTCTCGGAATCGGACGAAATCAAGACCCAGGTTCCTATTTTCACCGGAAGCATCCAGAACACCCGGGAAGGACCAGAGGGGGGGCACTGGGCCCCCAGACCATAGGCCGGCGCGGCCCAGGCCCTGGCCGCGCCGCCATATGGTGTGGCCACCCCTTCGACCCTCCTGCGCCGCCTCTTCGCCTATATAAAGCCTCCGTCGCGAAAACCCTGATACGAAGAACCACGATACGGAAAACCTTCCGAGCCGCCGCCATCGCGAAGCCAAGATCCGGGGGACAGGAGTCTCTGTTCCGGCACCCCGCCGGAGCGGGGAAGTGCCCCGGAAGGCTTCTCCATCGACACCGCTGCCATCTCCACCGCCATCTTCATCACCGCTGCTGCTCCCATGAGGAGGGAGTAGTTCTCCATCGAGGCTCGGGGCTGTACCGGTAGCTATGTGGTTCATCTCTCTCCTATGTGCTTCAATACAATAATCTCATGAGCTGCCTTACATGATTGAGATTCATATGATGATGCTTGTAATCTAGATGTCATTATGCTAGTCAAGTGAGTTTTACTTATGTGATCTCCGGAGACTCCTTGTCCCACGTGTGTAAAGGTGACGAGTGTGTGCACCGTGTGGGTCTCTTAGGCTATATTTCACGAGAATACTTATTCACTGTTGAATGACATAGTGAGGTGCTTATTTATATCTCTTTATGATTGCAATGTGTTTGTATCACAATTTATCTATGTGCTACTCTAGCAATGTTATTAAAGTACTTTTATTCCTCCTGCACGTGTGCAAAGGTGACAGTGTGTGCACCGTGTTAGTACTTGGTTTATGCTATGATCATGATCTCTTGTAGATTGCGAAGTTAACTATTGCTATGATAATATTGATGTGATCTATTCCTCCTACATATGCATGAAGGTGACAAGTGTGCATGCTATGTTAGTACTTGGTTTAGTCTTTTGATCTATCTTACACTAAAGGTTACTAAAATATGAGCATTATTGTGGAGCTTGTTAACTCCGGCATTGAGGGTTCGTGTAATCCTACGCAATGTGTTCATCATCCAACAAGAGTGTAGAGTATGCATTTATCTATTCCGTTATGTGATCAAAGTTGAGAGTGTCCACTAGTGAAAGTCTATTCCCTAGGCCTTGTTCCTAAATATCGCTATCGCTGCTTGTTTACTCGTTTTACTACGTTACTACTGCTTGTTTATCGTCCCGGGCAAAGCACTTTTCCGGTGCCGTTGCTACTCGCTCATATATATTCATACCACCTGTATTTCACTATCTCTTCGCCGAACTAGTACACCTATTAGGTGTGTTGGGGACACAAGAGACATCTTGCTTTGTGGTTGCAGGGTTGCATGAGAGGGATATCTTTGACCTCTTCCTCCCTGAGTTCGATAAACCTTGGGTAATCCACTTAAGGGAAACTTGCTCGCTGTTCTACAAACCTCTCGCTCTTGGAGGCCCAACACCGTCTACAAGAATAGAAGCTCCCGTAGACATCAAGCACTTTTCCGGCGCCGTTGCCGGGGAGGAAAGGTAAAAGGCACTCATACTCCGGTTCCGGTAACGAGTACTTTTCTAGGCGCCATTGTATTTGTGCTCGAAGCTATTTCCTTTAGATCCTGCAATTGCATCTTTTTGTTTCTTGTTTACACTAGTTTGGCATAATGGACAACAATGAGCTTCTTATTCTATTTCCTGATTTAAAACATGGATTGTTTGATGCGAAAATTAAAAAAACCTATGAAATCTTATTTGCATGCTGGTAGTAATATTAGTATGAACGCTTTGAACACCATTGTTGATAATAATATAGAAAGTTCTAAGCTTGGGGAAGCTGGTTTTCATGATCTTTATAGTCCCCCAAGCATTGATGAGAAAATTTTCTTTGATGATACTTTGCCTCCTATTTCTGATGATTATAATGATAGTGGTATTTTGGTGCCACTTACTGTGGAGAGTAAATTTTGTTGTGATTATACTATGCCTCCTACACTTGATGAGAATAATAATGATAGCTACTTCGTTGAATTTGCTCCCACTATTACTAATAAAATTGACTATGCCTATGTGGAGAGTAATAATTTTATGCATGAGACTCATGATAAGAATGCTTTATGTGATAGTTATATTGTTGAGTTTGCTCATGTTGCTACTGAAAGTTATTATGAGAGAGGAAAATATGGTTGTAGAAATTTTCATGTTACTAAAATGCCTCTCTATGTGCTGAAATTTTTGAAGCTACACTTGTTTTATCTTCCTATGCTTGTTACTTTTTCTCTTCATGAACTTGTTTATTTACAAGATTCCTATGCATAGGAAGCATGTTAGACTTAAATATGTTTTGAATTTGCCTCTTGATGCTCTCTTTTGCTTCACATACTATCTTTTGCGAGTGCATCATTAAAACTGCTGAGCCCATCTTAATGGCTAAAAAGAAAGAACTTCTTGGGAGATAACCCATGTGTTATTTTGCTACAGTACTTTGTTTTATATTAGTGTCTTGGAAGTTGTTTACTACTGTAGCAACCTCTCCTTATCTTAGTTTTATTTTTTGTTGTGCCAAGTAAAGTCTTTGATAGTAAAGTAAATACTAGATTTGGATTACTGCGCAGTTCCAGATTTATTGTCTGTCACGAATCTGGGTCTAATTCTCTGTAGGTAACTCAGAAAATTATGCCAATTTACGTGAGTGATCCTCAGATATGTACGCAACTTTCATTCAATTTGGGAATTTTCATTTGAGCAAGTCTGGTGCCCTTTTAAAATTCGTCTTTACGGATCTGTTCTGTTTTGACAGATTCTGCCTTTTATTTCGCCTTGCTTCTTTCGCTCGTGTTGGGTGGATTTCTTTGTTCCATTACCTTCCAAGTAGCTTTGAGCAATGTCCAGAAGTGTTAAGAATGATTGTGTCACCTCTGAACATGTGAGTTTTTGATTATGCACTAACCCTCTAATGAGTTTGTTTCGAGTTTGGTGTGGAGGAAGTTTTCAAGGGTCAAGAGAGGAGGATGATATACTATGATCAAGGAGAGTGAAAGCTCTAAGCTTGGGGATGCCCCGGTGGTTCACCCCTGCATATTCTAAGAAGACTCAAGCGTCTAAGCTTGGGGATGCCCAAGGCATCCCCTTCTTCATCGACAAATTATCAGGTTCCTTCTCTTGAAACTATATTTTTATTCGGCCACATCTTATGTACTTTACTTGGAGCGTCTGTGTGCTTTTTTTTGTTTGAATAAATGCTTTTGTGGGAGAGAGACACGCTCCGCTGGTTCATATGAACACATGTGTTCTTCGCTTTATCTTTTAGTGTTCATTTTTATATGGTTGGAAACGGAAAATGCTACTTGTAGTAATTGGTAGAATGTCTTGAATAATTTGATACTTGGCAATTGTTGTGCTCATGTTTAAGCTCTTGCATCATATACTTTGCACCTATTAATGAAGAAATACATAGAGCTTGCTAAAATTTGGTTTGCATAATTGGTCTCTCTAAAGTCTAGATAATTTATAGTATTGAGTTTGAACAACAAGGAAGACGGTGTAGAGTCTTATAATGTTTACAATATGTCTTTTATGTGAGTTTTGTCTGCACCAGTTCATCCTTGTGTTTGTTTCAAATAACCTTGCTAGCCTAAACCTTGTATCGAGAGGGAATACTTCTCATGCATCCAAAATCCTTGAGCCAACCACTATGCCATTTGTGTCCACCATACCTACCTACTACATGGTATTTCTCCGCCATTCCAAAGTAAATTGCTTGAGTGCCACCTTTAAATAATTCAAAATTTGTCACCTCTTATTTGTGTCAATGTTTTATAGCTCATGAGGAAGTATGTGGTGTTTTATCTTTCGATCTTGTCATTTACTTCGACGAGACTTTCACAATGGACTAGTGGCTTCATCCGCTTATCCAATAATTTTGCAAAAAGAGCCGGCAATGGGGTTCCCGACTCCGATTAATTAACTTGCATTAATGATTCTCTTCACATGTTTTGCTCTGATTCATCAGTAAGCAACTTAATTTTGCAAATAGACACTCCTTCATGGTATGTGATTGTTGGAAGGCACCCGAGGATTCGGTTAGCCATGGCTTGTGTAAGCAAAAGGTTGGGAGGAGCGTCATCCATAAATAAAGAAAAACTAAACTAAAGTACATGTGTAAACAAAAGAGAAGAGGGATGATCTACCTTGCTGGTAGAGATAACGTCCTTCATGGGAGCCGCTCTTGAAAGTCCGGTTGATAAGGTAGTTAGAGTACCCATTACCATTCGTTGACAACAACAAACACCTCTCAAAACTTTACTTTTATGCTCTCTATATGTTTTCAAAATAAAAGCTCTAGCACAAATATAGCAATCGATGCTTTCCTCTTTGAAGGACCATTCTCTTTACTTTTATGTTGAGTCAGTTCACCTATTTCTCTCCACCTCAAGAAGCAAACACTTGTGTGAACTGTGCATTGATTCCTACATACTTGCATATTGCACTTGTTATATTACTCTATGTTGACAATTATCCATGAGATATGCATGTTACAAGTTGAAAGCAACCGCTGAAACTTAATCTTCCATTGTGTTGCTTCAATGTCTTTACTTTAAATTATTGCTTTATTAGTTAACTCTTATGCAAGACTTATTGATGCTTGTCTTGAAGTACTATTCATGAAAAGTCTTTGCTTTATGATTCACTTGTTTACTCATGTCATTACCATTGTTTCGATCGCTGCATTCATTACATATGTTTACAAATAGTATGATCAAGGTTATGATGGCATGTCACTTCAGAAATTATCTTTGTTATCGTTTTACCTCGCTCGGGACGAGCGTAACTAAGCTTGGGGATGTTTGATACGTCTCCGACGTATCGATAATTTCTTATGTTCTATGCCATATTATTGATGATACCTACATGTTTTATGCACACTTTATGTCATATTCGTGCATTTTCTCGGAACTAACCTATTAACAAGATGCCGAAGTGCCGCTTGTCTGTTTTCTGCTGTTTTTGGTTTCAGAAATCCTAGTAACGAAATATTCTCGGAATCGGACGAAATCAAGACCCGGGTTCCTATTTTCACCGGAAGCATCCGGAACACCCGGGAAGGACCGGAGGGGGGCACTCGGGCCCCCGGACCATAGGCCGGCGCGGCCCAGGCCCTGGCCGCGCCGCCATATGGTGTGGCCACCCCTTCGACCCTCCTGCGCCGCCTCTTCGCCTATATAAAGCCTCCGTCGCGAAAACCCTGATACGAAGAACCACGATACGGAAAACCTTCCAGAGCCGCCGCCATCGCGAAGCCAAGATCTGGGGGACAGGAGTCTCTGTTCCGGCACCCTGCTGGAGCGGGGAAGTGCCCCCGGAAGGCTTCTCCATCTCCACCGCTGCCATCTCCACCGCCATCTTCATCACCGCTGCTGCTCCCATGAGGAGGGAGTAGTTCTCCATCGAGGCTCGGGGCTGTACCGGTAGCTATGTGGTTCATCTCTCTCCTATGTGCTTCAATACAATAATCTCATGAGCTGCCTTACATGATTGAGATTCATATGATGATGCTTGTAATCTAGATGTCATTATGCTAGTCAAGTGAGTTTTACTTATGTGATCTCCGGAGACTCCTTGTCCCACGTGTGTAAAGGTGACAGTGTGTGCACCGTGTGGGTCTCTTAGGCTATATTTCACAGAATACTTATTCACCGTTGAATGGCATAGTGAGGTGCTTATTTATATCTCTTTATGATTGCAATGTGTTTGTATCACAATTTATCTATGTGCTACTCTAGCAATGTTATTAAAGTACTTTTATTCCTCCCGCACGTGTGCAAAGGTGACAAGTGTGTGCACCGTGTTAGTACTTGGTTTATGCTATGATCATGATCTCTTGTAGATTGCGAAGTTAACTATTGCTATGATAATATTGATGTGATCTATTCCTCCTACATATGCATGAAGGTGACGAGTGTGCATGCTATGTTAGTACTTGGTTTAGTCTTTTGATCTATCTTACACTAAAGGTTACTAAAATATGAGCATTATTGTGGAGCTTGTTAACTCCGGCATTGAGGGTTCGTGTAATCCTACGCAATGTGTTCATCATCCAACAAGAGTGTAGAGTATGCATTTATCTATTCCGTTATGTGATCAAAGTTGAGAGTGTCCACTAGTGAAAGTCTATTCCCTAGGCCTTGTTCCTAAATATCGCTATCGCTGCTTGTTTACTCGTTTTACTACGTTACTACTGCTTGTTTACTCGTCCCGGGCAAAGCACTTTTCTCGGTGCCGTTGCTACTGCTCATATATATTCATACCACCTGTATTTCACTATCTCTTCGCCGAACTAGTACACCTATTAGGTGTGTTGGGGACACAAGAGACATCTTGCTTTGTGGTTGCGGGGTTGCATGAGAGGGATATCTTTGACCTCTTCCTCCCTGAGTTCGATAAACCTTGGGTAATCCACTTAAGGGAAACTTGCTGCTGTTCTACAAACCTCTGCTCTTGGAGGCCCAACACTGTCTACAAGAATAGAAGCTCCCGTAGACATCAGTGTCCCTGAGTCATACCAACTGACATCATTCATGATTCACCAAGGGTACAGCTCTATACTGAGCAAGAGGTCAAGGAGGCCAGAGAAAATGATGTCGACTTGCTAGAAGAAGCAAGAGAGCTAGCTTTGGCAAGAACAGCCATTTACCAGCAAAACCTCAGACGCTATCATAGCCGGAAGGTTAACCCGAGAGTTTTCCGGGAAGGAGATCTCGTGCTACGCCTAGTGCAGCGCACTGACGGCCGGCATAAGCTTTTTCCACCATGGGAAGGTCCCTTCATTGTAAGCAAGGTGCTTCACAATGATGCATATTACTTGATTGATGCACAGGAGTGGAAAAAAGGAAAGGCGGACAAGTCCGGAGAGGAGAGCAAGCGTCCATGGAACGTAGCTCTGTTGCGTCCTTTCTACTCTTGAAGTTGTGGTGTAAGAAGTTCCTTTTTTGTACCTTAATTGCTATGAATAAAAGATGCCGGAACCTTGAATGAATCTCGGGGACTACCCCAACTTAAGTTGCATGTAACTTGTTTATTTTTTTTTCAGTTTACCGGTTGCTTATTGAATGTTTTTTCTTTCGGGTTTAGTAGTGTGTAAATCCTACCGGAGTCTTCGACTTTGCTGCTGTCCGAAACTCGGCTTCATGGCAAGCAAGATAAACCGGTAGGAGATAAGCACATGAACTGCGAAGAGGGAGAGCAGGAAAGAACAATCCGGAAAATTTAACTAACCCCGGTTAAACCGGTTTTTTGCGAAATTTCTAAGTTATTTCTAAGTTCAAGAAAATGCTTATTTGGTGAAAGAACCTTGTGCTCATACGCCAAAGAACGCCCAGAGAAGGCAGGCAGAGCCAAGGCAAAAGAACCAAGTGTGCATCGAATTGGATGCGGAAGCAATTTGGAAATCTTTGCAGTGCAGGATAAAAGCAAATCCAGAAGCAAATATGCTAAGGCAAACACAAGATAATTAACTACCGGTATAACTTACCGGCATAAACTGTTGTGCAACAACCAAAAGGAAATAACTTGAAGTTTTACATCATAAGCCCCGGCATACCGGGGCAGAATTTAACAGAACATTGTTTTAAGGCACGCAGGGCCAAACAGCACGACAAGGTAAATCTTAAGGCAGGTAATCAGGCAGCAGGAGCTTCCGGAGGAGCGTCGCCAGCACCAGCGTCGTCTAGAGGCTCCTCCTCGGCTTCATCCTCCTCCTCATCAAGATAATCTTTGACGTCAGGAGGGGGAGGGATGAAGGTGCGCATGTCGGCGTACTCCGCGATGTGGTACGCACGATCCTGCCGCTTAGCGGTGAGGATCGGGTCCAAATCGGTTTCCGCGCCTTCGCGCACTCCGGTAAGGGCGTCCAGGTCGAGCTCCTGGTACCAGGAGCAAGCGACGCGGAGGGCAGAATCTGCTCCAGCGCGGGCAGCAGAGCACTGCCACTCACGAATCCTCTTGCCGGCGCCCATGAGACGATCGCTGATGAGGGAGAAAGTGTCCGGCACCTCCTCGCCAGGCCACAG
Source organism: Lolium rigidum (assembly GCF_022539505.1). Taxonomy (NCBI): domain Eukaryota; kingdom Viridiplantae; phylum Streptophyta; class Magnoliopsida; order Poales; family Poaceae; genus Lolium; species Lolium rigidum. The sequence continues at coordinate 360,980,386 of NC_061513.1, read as the reverse complement.
ATTCCTGAAGAGCTGGGTAGCTACATCAGGAATGTCAGATAAATTGCGATCTATTGCGCGCATATGAGACACCCGCGCATTCAGCGCGACCAGATGGTCATAGGGTGTCCATGGCACGGCGAGATTCGCTTGGCCTTGGGCAGTGCGGCGCTCGTCAACCTTCTTGACAGCATACCTCTGAGAGTCCGGAAAGAGGCCTGTGCAAAGAAAGAAAAAGGCTAAGGAAAGGAATCCGGAAGAAAATGCATCCGGAAGAAAAATGCATCCGGAAGAAAAATGCAACCGGAAGGAAAGATGCAACCGGGAGGGAAGATAGCGAAAAGAGAATGAGGTCGGAAGAAAAGAGGCTCGTATGCAGTAGTCAAAGAATGCAAAAGGAAAGGACTTACGGTAGGCAAGTGTATCAGTTAGCAGGATCAACTGGTTGCACTCCTTATGCTCCTCCTCCAGCCGCGCAGCTTTCTCCTCGGCACCCTTCTGGGCCTTGGCCAGCTCCTCCAGCTCAGCTCGCAATACCACAGTGGCATTGCTGGCATCTTCCAGCGCCTCGTCCATCTTGGCCGCTGCGTCAGCTTCAGCGGCTTTGAGGGCCTTGGCATGGTCAAGCCCTAGCTGGATAAGCTGGGACTTGAGCTCCTGGTAGCTGGTTTTCTGGGCGCTCAGCTCTTCCTGATGCAGCCGGATGAGCTGGTCCTTCTCCCCTGCAACCCGGAAAAGAGGGTGTTAACAAGGTTATGCTAGTAAAGATGAAAAGGAAACCAAGTTAATAGGAGAAAGGAGAAAATCGTACGTTGGGCGGCGGCGAGCTGCTCCCTGAGAGCATCAATGGAAGCTTCCGGGATCACTGTTAAGCAAAAATTATAAATGTCAGAAGGAAAAAAGGTTTCCGATAAAAAGATGCCGGTTGTACAAAATTACCTTGGCACTTATCGTGTGCCTCAGCGAGCTCCCGATGCTCCCATAGAAGCTCCTCAAAGAGGGCCTTCCGAGCGTCAGCCGTGAGCTGTTCAAGAAAAAGAAATAAGTTAAGTTTTGCGCTAAGAACAAAGTTCTTAACCCGAAACTCGGGGACTGGCAGTGCCGGTTTTGCGCGTTTCTAAGATAAGTTTTGCGCTAAGAACAAAGTTCTTAACCCGAAACTCGGGGACTGGCGAGTGCCGGTTTTGCGCGTTTCTAAGATAAGTTGTGCGCTAAGAAGAAGGTGTTTAACCCGAAACTCGGGGATCGGCGAGTGCCGGTTTCACGCTAAGTTTTTAAGTTAAGTTTTGCGCTAAGAGCTGCGCTCTCACCACAAAACTCGGGGACTGGGAAGATAGACAAGAGAGAAACCGGCATGAACTAAAGATAGAGCAAAGCCGGAAGCAAGGAAACCGGTAAAGATTGAAAAAAGTTAGTAGAACGTACCATCAAGTTGTTCGTGGAATCGTACCACGCGCTGTCGACCTCCTTCACGGCGCTGCGAAGCCGCATGAAGTGCTCCTCGGAAGACCGGTCCCCGACAGGGTCAGGTGCCGGCAGCCTGTCCTTGCCCAGACCGCGGGTCGCCGGAGTCATGTCCGCGGCGTTCCACTTTTGGGCGTAGGGCGGAAGATGCCCCGAGTCCCGGCCTTTGCGCTGGAACTCAGTAATACGGCCAAGGAGGCCGGTGGCCTTCGTGGCGGTATCCTTGGCGGCCTTGGCAACGTGCAGCACCAGGGGCTGCTGGCCGCCGGAAGGGGCGCTGGAGGCCGTCGCCTTCCCCTTGATCAGCTTGGAGGTCTTGGGCGGCGGCGCAGTTGGAGCAGCCCTGGAGGGCTTGGCGCGAGGAGCGTCTGGCGGTGGCATGAGGATGGTTCATGGAGAAGGGGGAGCGCTAGGCGCGTCACCCAGATTGGAGCCTTCCGGCGCGGAAGTTGTCATCTTTTCAAGGACGGGAGGAGCCGAAGGCTCCGCCCGCCCGGCAGCTTTTTCTTCTTCGGCGCCGATGTTGCTAGCGCCGGTGTCTTGGTTCTCAGGGAGAAAGGAAAGATCCTCCTTCGTGCGGTGATCTGATGATGAAGGGGCCGCACGCCCCGAATTTGTTGTGCCCCCCGAAAGGGAGGCAGAGGTGTTGCCGGCACCAGATGGTGCCGGGCTTGAGCGAGGAGGAGGGGTTGAAGTCCTTGCGGAACCTTCAGAGCCCGATGGCCTTGGGCCAAGCTTGAGCGCGGCGCTGAGAAAAAGAAAGAAAGATAGTTGGAAAAAGGCAACCGGAAAAAGAACTTGACAAAAAGAGGCAAGCAAGAAAATGAAAAACTTACCCGGAAGCAGTCGACATCTGCTTGCGCCCATAGCGGCGCACGCCAACTTCCTTCTCCCCCAAGGGCTCAGTCTGGAAGCGCTTGGAGGGAGGGGCCTGGCTGGGACCGGCATCAGATGCCGGCAGCTTGTTCTTTTGGCCTTGGGCCATGAGTTTGTCCACAAACTCCTGGCCGGCCTCAGCGCGCAGGGGCGGCGCGCGCTCGTGGATTTGAAAATTGAACATAGCTAGGGAAAAATTCGCAAGAAGGCGATAACGGTAAAGTACAAGAAACCGGAAAAGAAAGTACCTCGAGCATGGTCAGGTCATCGGAGGATCCGGTTGGCTCCGGCGGAGACCGGCCAAGGCGCGCAGCCAGAGTCTTGCCCATCTTCAGATCCTTCCAAAAAATGTAGGGATCTGGGTCAAAGGAGTCAAGGGCGCGCTTCACCGGAATCCCACGTCGCTCTGCTTGGATGAGGGGGAAGCGGTCCTTGGCCTAAAACACGAAAAAAGGAAGGTTAACAAAAGCAGAAAGTTACCGGCAAAAACTACCCCAATTGCGTAATCTCTTACTTCTTGGGTCGGAGGGTTAGTAGTGCTGAGGGGAAGAAGGCCCCATTCCCATTCAAACGGCATAGCAGTTTGGCAAATCTGCTTAGCCTTGCGAACAACATCCTTCTTGCTAAGAGGACGGCTTGTGATCTTGGTAGGATCGCCAGGGCCGTACATCTCGCTCATCCTATGCACGCGGCGCTTCAGAGGAAGCACCCGGCGCGATATAAAGGTGCGGATGATGTCATCCGAGCAGATGTTGGTCTCCTTCTTCAAAGAAGCCAAGAAGCGTACCACCCGGTTGGTTTCGGCATGATCCGTCTTCGGGTTGTAGCTCCAATTGGTTCTGCTAGGAGGCCCCGCTTGGAACGGAGGAAGATCGATAAGATTGGCGCGGCCGTCGTTCTTCACATAGAAAAAGGTTCCTTGCCAGGCGCGACAGGACTCGAGGCCGGCAAACTTGAGGAAAGTGCTCCCTTGGCGGGAGCCAACGATGCAAGATCCGCACTCCACAGGCGGTTTGGGCTTAGGGATTTCCTTGCCCTGGACGGAATTGATCCGCAGACAAAAGAAGCGGGCAAACATCTCACGAGTGGGACGAATGCCGATGTAGGCCTCCATGAAGGTGGCATAACAAGAAAGGTAGAAGATGGCGTTGCCAGGAAGGTGGTGAGGTTGGAGTTTATAGAAATCTAAAAACTCCCGGAAAAAAGGAGAGGCAGGAAGGCCGAAGCCACGCTCAAAATGAGCAAGAAAAACAACATGTTCACCGGGCTCGAGATCCGGTTCGATTTCATCACCGGGAATCCGGCAGACTACTCCTTCCGGAATCCTGCGAGACCGGTATAACCAGTCGATCTCATATTCAGTGACATTGGAGCCCATCCAGGCTCCGCGAGTGATTGGGGAAGGCTCTGCGCCGGATGATTGGCTAGAGCTACTAGAGGCTTGGCCAGAGCTACTCGTTTCTTGGTGGCTACCGGATTCTAGATGGCCACCGGACTCTTGGCGGCTACCGGATTCCTGCTGGTTGCCGGAATCGGTGTCCATCGGATCTGAAGCCGTGGATTCGCCGGGAGATTGTCTACGGCGCTTAACGGAAAAGGAAGAAGAAGATGCGGAGGAAGTTTCCTCGTCAGACATTGGATGGGAAGGCGAAAAAACAGAAATCCCACACTTGAACCCCGCGTGAAGATCTACGAGTAAGAAGAAAACCAAAGAAAAAGAAGAAATAAGAACACCGCAGACCCAAGATCTGGAAAGCAAGCAGATGGCGAGCGAAGTAGGATTGGTACTAACCTTGAGCGGCGCAGTCGCTGAGGAAGACTTTCGCCGGCGAAGGAGAGGACCTGCGGTCGCCGACGAGCACCGTCGACGGCGAGGCGGAGAAGGTCACGAAGAAGCAAGAATGCAGCGCGCTCGAAGAAGGTGCTGCAGGAGGTTCCCGCACGACGAGGTCCGGCGGAAGCACGGCGTGAGTTCGCCGGGCAACGGAGCTCGAGCAAGCGACGGCGGGCGGAGAGCGGCGGAAGCGCAAAGGCGAGGAGCACTGTGCGCGAAGGATGAGGAATGCGAAGAAGAGGAAGAAGAAGGGGCGGTTGTGCTTATAAAGGAGAGAGAAGGTGGGCCGAAAACCGCTGGGCTGCGGCGGTTCGCCTCGCGGCCCGCGACGGTTCGCACCATGGGCCGCCACGTGGCGAAGAGGTACACGCGAGAAAAGGGGAGGCCACACGGGAGCGCACACAGGATCCCAGGTGGGTAGTGGGATCCGCAGTGGGGCATTTAATGACCGCGCGGGAGTCGAAGCGAAGTGACAACTGACACTGGCGTGACAGTTAACAGTGCGCATGTCACTGACAGGCGCGGGGCCCAAAATATTCTCGACTTCGCCGAGGAAGGAGTAAATGCGAATGATGCCGAAAAAGAGAGATGCCGGAAGATACCTTGCAAAGAAAGAAAAGACAAAAAAGGGCAAAGATGCCGGATCCAAGCTCAGGCCGGAGAGATTAAACCGGTATCCTGAAAAGATGAAAACCTGGCATGGTCTGTAGGATAGAATCCTCCAGACTATACCAGCTTCGGGGACTAATGTTGGGGGGATAACCCTCGGTATGCCAAAGGCATGCCAAACCGGATGGTTTGAGCCATCGAGATACCGGTTTAATATTCTTACCGGAAAGTAAGGTAGGAGTTTGGGCTAAGTGAAGCTAAGCCGGCATCCCCAAGGGGGTATGCCGGAACCCGGTAAAGAAGATACCGGACTAAAGGGCCTGTCGGCAGGACTGGTCAAAGATTCTCTTCAGAGCAAGAAGACAAGGATGAGCTAAGCAAAGTGGCTTTAATCAGAGCCCTGGCGCCAAAGAGAGGGATGACGCTAAAAGAAGCCGGAGGACATCAGCAGCCCTGATTAAAGAGGACCCCGGCGTCATCTATGATTAAAGTAGCTTTGTAAAGTAGTTTGTCCAGTCAAAGATGCCATTAGGGTTTCTTGTTCTGTAAGCCACCCTCTCCCCTATATAAGGAGAGGGGGTACTGCCTCTTACAGGCGCGAGACCACAGAAGGGATTAGACGATAGAACTTGTAACCATGTTGAGATCAATAAAGCTAGCGATCTAGTGAAGAGTTCTTCCTCTTGTCTCTCTTCTTCGATACCGGCCTTTGGTTGTGTTCTTGAGGAAAGCATCCGGAAGTTCTTCCCATCTAATCGCAAACCCTCCCCCGAATCCTCTAGCGTCCATTCGGCCCCAATCTAAGCCATCCTATGGCATCTGCTCGTTCACCACGACGACATTGATGACATATTAATCTACAGCCGCAATGAATCTGGTCATACTATACATATTCGACATGTTTTGCAAGTGTTGTGTGATAATAAACTCTATGCTAATCTTGAGAAGTGCACATTTTGCAAAGATAAGGTCATATTTCTGGGTTATGTTGTCTCTAAACATGGAGTAGAAGTAGATGTGTCTAAAATTGAAGCTATTCAAAATTGGCCTACTCCCATGAATGTGAGTCAAGTAAGAAGTTTTCATGGTCTAGCTGGGTTTTATAGAAGATTTGTGCCCAACTTTAGTACTATTGTTGCACCTTTGAATGATTTAACTAAAAAGGGTGTTGTCTTTGAGTGGGGTGCAGCCCAAGATCATGCTTTTGATGAACTGAAACGATTGTTAACTTCTGCACCGTTGCTTGCACTTCCTGATTTCAATAAGCAATTTGAGATTGAATGTGATGCTAGTGGTATTGGAATTGGTGGTGTGTTGATGCAAGAGGGTCGCCCAATTGCATATTTTTCTCGAGAAACTTGCTGGTGCTAAGTTGAACTATCCTATATATGATAAAGAATTGTATGCTTTAATTAGAGTTCTTGAGGTTTGGCAACATTACTTGTGGCCAAAAGAGTTTATCATACATTCTGATCATGAAGCTTTAAAATACCTGAAAGCCCAATCTACTTTGCATAAGCGTCTAGCTAAGTGGGTTGACTTCATTGAATCTTTTCCATACATTATTAAGCATAAGAAGGGAGAAGATAATATTGTTACTGATGCTCTTTCTAGGAAGAATATGCTATTAACTCAACTTGATGTTAAAATTCCTGGATTAGAGATACTATGTGATTTATATGCTACTGATCATGATTTTGCTGAACCATATCGCTTGTGTGCTATTGGTAAAGCATGGGAAAAATATCACATACATGATGGGTTCTTGTTTAGGGCTAACAAACTATGTGTTCCGGAATTGTCTGTGCGTTTTCTCTTATTACAGGAATCACATGCTGGAGGTTTGATGGGTCACTTTGGGCGTGAGAAGACGCTACTCATGCTAGCTGACCACTTTTATTGGCCAAAGATGAGGCGGGACATGGATAGGTATGTGAAGAGGTGCATTACTTGCAACAAGTCCAAGTCCAAGCTGAAGCCTCGCGGTTTGTATACTCCGTTACCGGCACCTACTACACCATGCGAAGATATAAGTATGGATTTTGTGTCGGGTTTGCCACGTACTAAAAGAGGTCATGATTCTATATTTGTGGTAGTGGATAGATTATCTAAGATGTCACACTTTATTGCCTGCCACAAGAGCGACGATGCGTCACATGTTGCTAACCTGTTTTTCAGGGAGATTGTACGTCTACATGGAGTCCCGAAGACTATTGTTTCTGATCGTGACGTGAAGTTTATGAGCTACTTCTGGAAGACGCTTTGGAAGAAGCTGGGGACGAAGCTGCTTTTCAGCACTACTTGTTGCTGGCGTGTGGGAGTTAGAAATCCCTGGGCTGTAACGGCGCCAGAAAAGTAGCTCCTTGTGACGGTAAAGCACACGTCTGTTGGGAACCCCAAGAGGAAGGTATGATGAGTACAGAAGCGAGTTTTCCCTCAGTAAGAAACCAAGGTTTATCGAACCAGTAGGAGATGAAGGCCACGTGAAGGTTGTTGGTGAAGGAGTGTAGTGCGGCGCAACACCAGTGATTCCGGCACCAACGTGGAACCTGCACAACACAATCAAACTACTTTTCCCAACTTAACAGTGAGGTTGTCAATCTCACCGGCTTGCTGAAAACAAAGGATTAAACGTATGGTGTGGAGAATTATGCTTGCTTGTAGAAAACAAAAGAGAACAATGATTGCAATAGGTTGTATTTCAGATGTAAAAGAATGGACCGGGGTCCACAGTTCACTAGTGGTGTCTCTCCAATAAGATAAATAGCATGTTGGGTGAACAAATTACAGTTGGGCAATTGACAAATAGAGAAGCATATACATATCATGATGACTACTTTGAGATTTACTTAGGGCATTACGACAAAGAACATAGACCGTCATCCAGCATGCATCTATGCCTAAAAAGTCCACCTTCGGGTTAGCATCTGCACCCCTTCCAGTATTAAGTTGCAAACAACAGACAATTGCATTAAGTATTGTGCGTAATGTAAACAATACAAATATCCTTAGATAAAGCATTGATGTTTTATCCCTAGTGGCAACAGCACATCCACAACCTTAGGGGTTGCAGTCACTCCCCCATATTCAATGGAGACATGAACCCACTATCTAGCATAAATACTTCCTCTTGGAGTCACAAGTATCAACTTGGCCAGAGCCTCTACTAGCAACGGAGAGCATGCAAGAACATAAATAACATATATGATAGATCAATAATCAACTTGACATAGTATTCCATATTCATCGGATCCCAACAAACACAACATGTAGCATTACAAATAGATGATTTTGATCATGATAGGCAGCTCACAAGATCTAAACATGATAGCACAAGAGGAGAAAACAACCATCTAGCTATCGCTATGGACCCGTAGTCCAAGGATGAACTACTCACGCATCAGTCCGGAGGCGGGCATGGTGATGTAGAGCCCTCCGGTGATGATTCCCCTCTCCGGCAGGGTGCCGGAGGCGATCTTCTGAACCCCCCGAGGTAGGGTTGACGGCGGCGGCGTCTCTGGAACTTTTCTCGTATCGTGGCTCTCGGTACTAGGGTTTTCGCGATGGAAGGAATAAATAGGCGAAGGGGCAGCGTCGGGGGGTGATGACCCACAAGTATAGGGGATCGCAACAGTCTTCGAGGGAAGTAAAACCCAATTTATTGATTCGACACAAGGGGAGCCAAAGAATATTTGTAAGCCTTAATATCGGAGTTGTCAATTCAGCTGCACCTGGAAACAGACTTTCTCGCAAGAGTTTATCAGTAGTAACATTTTTATGGCAGTAGCTGTAGTGAAATATGAGTAGCAGAGTAACAAAGACAGCAGTAGTGATTATAGTAAACATCATGATTAAAATACTGTAGGCACAGGGATGGATGAACAGGCGTTGCATGGATGAGAGAAACTCATGTAACAATCAAGATAGGGCATTTGCAGATAGTAATAAAACAGTATCCAAGTACTAAACAATTATAGGCATGTGTTCCATATTTAGTCGTACGTGCTCGCAATGAGAAACTTGCACAACATCTTTTGTCCTACCAGCCGGTGGCAGCCGGGCCTCTAGGGAATCTACTGGAAATTAAGGTACTCCTTTTAATAGAGCACCGGAGCAAAGCATTAACACTCCGTGAACACATGTGATCCTCATATCACCGCCTTCCCCTCCGGTTGTCCCAATTTCTGTCACTTTGGGGCCTCGGGTTCCGGACAGCAACATGTGTATACAACTTGTAGGTAAGATCATAAAACAATGAATATCATCATGAAACAATAACATGTTCAGATCTGAGATCGTGGCACTCGGGCCCTAGTGACAAGCATTAAGCATAACAAGTTGCAACAGTATCATATAAAAGTACCAATTACGGATACTAGGCACTATGCCCTAACAATCTTATGCTATTACATGACCAATCTCATCCAATCCCTACCATCCCCTTCAGCCTACAGCGGGGGAATTACTCACACATGGATGGGGAAAACATGGCTGGTCGATGGAGAGGCGTCGGTGGTGATGATGGCGATGATCTCCTCCAATTCCCCGTCCCGGCGAGGTGCCAGAACGGAGTTTCTGGTCCCGAGACGGAGTTTCGCGATGGCGGCGGTGTTCTGAATGGTTTCTGGCGACTTCGACTTCTCGTCTCGCGTTTTTAGATCGAAACCCTTAAATGGTCCAGAGGGGGGCGTCAGAGGCTGGCCGAGGCGACCTCACCATAGGGCGGCGCCCCCCTCCTAGGCCGCGCCGGCCCATGGTGTGGGGGCCGTGGGCCCCCCTGGCCTGCCCTTCTGGCTCCGTGAATCTTCTGGAAAAATAAGCCCTTCGACATAAATTCCGGGGATTTTCCTGATAGTTGAATTTCTGCACAAAAACGAGACACCAGGGCAATTCTGCCGAAAACAGCGTTAGTCCGTGTTAGTTGTATCCAAAATACACAAATTAGAGGCAAAACAATAGCAAAAGTGTTCGGGAAAGTAGATACGTTTTGGACGTATCAACTCCCCCCAAGCTTAGCTTATTGCTTGTCCTCAAGCAATTCAGTTAACAACTGAGTGCGATAAAAGAACTTTCACGAACACATTTGTTCATATGATGTAAATATTCTCATGATATGGACAAGTACTTAGGCAATTCATAATAAGATACATGCAAATAAAGTCATCTTATTGCTATGCCAATCATGGAAAAAGGTACCAACAAATTAATAATAAGCATCATGAATCATGTCTATCAGCAGGATTGCAATGTTCATAAAAAGATATGATAAAGTGGTATCTCGCTTGCCCGTATTTGTACAGCAAAACATAAATGCCTGGGCACCTTTGAAGTTCATGGAAATACTGGAAGTAGAGATTATCAAAGATAAAAGCATCAAAGTTATACCACAATTAATCATATTTTGGGACAAGCATATTATACTAAGAATGACAGTTGTGCTCTCAAGAAAGTGCTCAAAGAAAGGATGGTGACTCAACATAAAAGTAAAAGATTGGCCCTTCGCAGAGGGAGCAGGGATTAACATGTGCTAGAGATTTTCATTTTTTCTAAAGACAGAAGTAAAATGGTTTTGAGAGGTGTTTGTTGTTGTCAACGAATGATAGTGGGCACTCTAACTACCTCATCAACCAGACTTTCAAGAGCGGCTCCCATGAAGGACGTTATCTCTACCAGCAAGGTAGATCATCCCTCTTCTCTTTTGTTTACACATATATTTTAGTTTCATTATGGATGACACTCCCCCAACCTTTGCTTACACAAGCCATGGCTAACCGAATACTCGGGTGCCTGATATCTACGTGTGCTTCTATTCTTGTAGACAGTGTTGGGCCTCAAAGAGCAGAGGTTTGTAGAACAGCAACAAGTTTCCCTTAAGTGAATCACCCAAGGTTTATCGAACTCAGGGAGGAAGAGGTCAAAGATATCCCTCTCAAGCAACCCTGCAATCACAAGACAAGAAGTCTCTTGTGTCCCCAACACACCTAATACACTTGTCAGATGTATAGGCGCACTAGTTCGGCGAAAAGATAGTAAAACACAGGTGGTATAGATGGTAGTAATATTGCAGAAAGTAAAGATGCAGTAAAACAGTAAACAAGTGGTGCCAGAAAATAGCTTAAGTGGCGTGGGAAGCAATTCTTTGTGGTGTAACTTTCTATTCGGAAACAAGGCCTAGGGATCATACTTTCACTAGTGGACACTCTCAATATTGATCACATAATAAATAAGTTCTCTTCCTTTGTGCTACATATACTCTTGTTTGATAATAAACACCATTCGTTGTGTAGGGCTACAAGAGCACCTCAATGCCGGAGTTAACAAGCTCCACAACATTCGATGTTCATATTTAAATAACCTTAGAGTGCATAATAGATCATTGCAATTTAGACCGAGAACTAACATAGCGCACACACTGTCATCATTACACTATGAAAGGGGGAATAGATCACATCAATACTATCATAGTAATAGCTAACTTCATAATCTACAAGAGATCACAATCATAGCTTATACCAAGTACTACATGATGCACACACTGTCACCATTACATCATGAAGGAGGAATAGACTACTTTAATAACATCACTAGAGTAGCACATAGATGATATTCAACTAGATCACAAAGCTCATGATCACATAAAGATCACATGGGAGAGAGAGATGAACCACATAGCTACCGGTACAGCCCTTAGCCTCGAGGGAGAACTACTCCCTCCTCATCATGGGAGACAGCAGCGGCGATGAAGATGGCGGTGATGTCGATGGAGATGCCTTCCGGGGGCACTTCCCCGTCCCGGCGGTGTGCCGGAACAGAGACTTCTGTCCCCCGAATCTTGTCTTCGCGATGGCGGCGGCTCTAGAACTTTTCTCGTATCGTGGCTTATCGGTGTCGATGTTTTAGGTCAGTACGGCTTAAATAGGCGGAGAATCGGAGTCGGAGGGGTTACGGGGGCGCCACACAATAGGGGGCGCGCCCCCCCTTGGGTCGCGCCGCCCTACTGTCTGGTGGCCCTGTGGCCCTCCTCTGGTCCCTCTCGGGTGTTCTGGAAGCTTCGTGGAATTCTAAGATGCTGGGCGTTGATTTCGTCCAATTCCGAGAATATTTCCTTACTAGGATTTCTGAAACAAAAAACAGCAGAAAACAAGAACTGGCACTTCGGCATCTCGTCAATAGGTTAGTTCCGGAAAACGCATAAAATCATCATAAAGTGTGAACAAAACATGTAGGTATTGTCATTAAACTAGCATGGAACATAAGAAATTGTAGATACGTTTGAGACGTATCAAGCATCCCCAAACTTAGTTCCTACTCGCCCTCGAGTAGGTAAACGATAACAATGATAATTTCTTAAGTGACATGCTACCAACATAATCTTAATCATACTATTGTAAAGCATATGAGATGAATGAAGTGATTCAAAGCAATGGTAAAGATGATGATTAAACAACTGAATCATATAGCAAAGACTTTTCATGAATAGTACTTTCAAGACAAGCATCAATAAGTCTTGCATAAGAGTTAACTCATCAAGCAATAGATTCAAAGTAGAAGGCATTGAAGCAACACAAAGGATGATTAAGTTTCAGCAATTGCTTTCAACTTGTAACATGTATATCTCATGGATAATTGTCAACATAAAGCAATATAACAAGTGCAATAGGTAAACATGTAAGAATCAATGAACACAGTTGACACAAGTGTTTGCTTCTAAGATAGAGAGAATAGGTAAACTGACTCAACATAAAGTAAAAGAAAGGCCCTTCGCAGAGGGAAGCAGGGATTAAATCATGTGCTAGAGCTTTTCAAGTTTTGAAATCATATAGAGAGCATAAAAGTAAAGTTTTGAGAGGTGTTTGTTGTTGTCAACGAATGTTAGCGGGTACTCTAACTACCTTATCAACCAGACTTTCAAGAGCGGCTCCCATGAAGGATGTTGTTTCTACCACCAAGGTAGATCATCCCTCTTCTCTTTTGTTTACACGTGTACTTTAGTGTAGTTTATTTTTATTTTTGGGTGACACTCCTTCCAACCTTTGCTTTCACAAGCCATGGCTAACCGAATCCTCGGGTGCCTTCCAACAATCACATACCATGAAGGAGTGTCTATTTATTTTAGTTTTATTTAGATGACACTCCTCCCCACATTTGCTTTCTCAAGCCATGGCTAACCGAATCCTCGGGTTCCTTCCAACATTTCACATACCATGGAGGAGTGTTTATTTGCAAAATTAAGTTGCTTACTTATGAATCAGAGCAAAACATGTGAAGAGAATTATTAATGAAGTTAATTAATTGGGGCTGGGAACCCCGTTGCCAGCTCTTTTTGCAAAATTATTGGATAAGCGGATGAGCCACTAGTCCATTGTGAAAGTCTGTCAAAAGTAAATGACAAGATCGAAAGATAAAACACCACATACTTCCTCATGAGCTATAAAACATTGACAAAAATAAGAGATAATAACTTTTGAATTGTTTAAAGGTAGCACATGAAGTATTTGCTTGGAATGGCAGAAAAATACCACATAGTAGGTAGGTATGGTGGACACAAATGGCATAGGTTTTGGCTCAAGGGTTTGGATACACGAGAAGTATTCCTCTCAATACAAGGCTAGGCTAGCAAGGTTGTTTGAAACAAACACAAGTATGAACCGGTACAGCAAAACTTACATAAGAACATATTGCAAGCATTATAAGACTCTACACTGTCTTCCTTGTTGTTCAAACACTTCACCAGAAAATATCTAGACTTTAGAGAGACCAATCATGCAAACCAAATTTTAACAAGCTCTATGTAGTTCTTCATTAATAGGTGCATAGTACATGATGCAAGAGCTTAAACATGATCTATATGAGCACAACAATTGCCAAGTATCAAATTATTCAAGACATTATACCAATTACCACATGAGGCATTTTCTGTTTCCAACCATATAACAATGAACGAAGCAGTTTCAACCTTCACCATGAACATTAAAAGCTAAGAACACATGTGTTCATATGAACCAGCGGAGCGTGTCTCTCTCCCACACAAGCATTTATTCAAACAAAACAAAAATAAAAACAAACAGACGCTCCAAGTAAAGTACATAAGATGTGACCGAATAAAATATAGTTTCAAGAGAAGAAACCTGATAATTTGTTGATGAAGAAGGGGATGCCTTGGGCATCCCAAGCTTAGATGCTTGAGTCTTCTTGAAATATGCAGGGATGAACCACGGGGGCATCCCCAAGCTTAGACTTTTCACTCTTCTTGATCATAGTATATCATCCTCCTCTCTTGACCCTTGAAAACTTCCTCCACACCAAACTCAAAACAATCTCATTAGAGGGTTAGTGCATAATCAAAAATTCACATATTCAGAGGTGACACAATCATTCTTAACACTTCGGACATTGCCCAAAGCTACTGAAAGTTAATGGAACAAAGAAATCCATTCAACATAGCAAAAGAGGCAATGCGAAATAAAAGGCAGAATCTGTCAAAACAGAACAGTCCGTAAAGACGAATTTTTCAGAGGCACTTAACTTGCTCAGATGAAAAAGCTCAAATTGAATGAAAGTTGCGTACATATCTGAGGATCACGCATGTAAGTTGGCAGAATTTTCTGAGTTACCTACAGACGGGGCTGCTCAATTTCGTGACAGTAAGAAATCTGTTTCTGCGCAGTAATCCAAATCTAGTATCAACTCTACTATCAAAGACTTTACTTGGCACAACAATGCAATAAAATAAAGATAAGAAGAGGTTGCTACAGTAGTAACAACTTCCAAGACTCAAATATAAAACAAAAGTAGTGTAGTAAAATAAACACATGGGTTATCTCCCAAGAAGTGCTTTCTTTATAGCCATTAAGATGGGCTTATCAATTTTAATGATGCATTCGCAAGAAATAAGAGTTGAAGCAAAAGAGAGCATCAAGAAGCAAATTCAAAACACATTTAAGTCTAACCCACTTCCTATGAAAAGGAATCTTGTAAATAAACAAATTCATGAAGCATAATGCAACAAGCATAGAAAGATAAAACAAGTGCAACTTCAAGATTTTCAGCAAAAAGAGAGGTGTTTTAGCAACATGAAAATTTCTACACCCATATTTTTCTCTCTCATAAAGATTTTCAGTAGCATCATGAACAAACTCAACAATATAACTATCAAATGAAACATTCTTATCATGAGTCTCATGCATAAAATTATTACTCTCCACATAAGCATAATCAATTTTATTAGTAATAGTGGGAGCAAATTCAACAAAGTAGCTATCATTATTATTCTCATCATGTGTAGAGGCATAGTATAATCATAATAAAATTTACTCTCCATAGTAGGCGGCACCAAAAGACCACTATCATTATAATCATCATAAATAGGAGGCAAAGTATCATCAAAGAAAATTTTCTCCTCAATGCTTGGGGGACTAAAAATATCATGCTCATCAAAACCAGCTTCCCCAAGCTTAGAATTTTCCATATCATTAGCAACAATGGTGTTCAAAGCGTTCATACTAATATCATTGCTACTAGCATGCAAATAAGATTCCATAGGTTTTTTAATTTTCGCAGCAAACAATCCATGTCTTAACTCAGGAAATAGATTAAGAAGCTCACTGTTACTTTCCATTATGCCTAACTAGTGAACAAGAAACAAAAAGATGCAATTGCAGGATCTAAAGGAAATAGCTTCGAGCACTTACAACGGCACCAGAAAATAACTTAGTTACCTAGGACCGGAGTGTGAGTGCCTTTTACCTTACCTCCCCGGCAACGGCGCCAGAAAATAGCTTGATGTCTACGTGTGCTTCTATTCTTATAGACAGTGTTGGGCCTCCAAGAGCAGAGGTTTGTAGAACAGCAGCAAGTTTCCCTTAAGTGAATCACCCAAGGTTTATCGAACTCAGGGAGGAAGAGGTCAAAGATATCCCTCTCAGAGCAACCACCGCAATCACAATACAAGAAGTCTCTTGTGTCCCCAACACACCTAATACACTTGTCAGATGTATAGGCGCACTAGTTCGGCGAAGAGATAGTAAAACACAGGTGGTATAGATGGTAGTAATATTGCAGGAAGTAAAGATGTAGTAAAACAGTAAACAAGCGGTGCCAGAAAATAGCTTAAGTGGCGTGGGAAGCAATTCTTTGTGGTGTAACTTTCTATTCGGAAACAAGGCCTAGGGATCATACTTTCACTAGTAGACACTCTCAACATTGATCACATAATAAATAAGTTCTCTTCCTTTGTACTACATATACTCTTGTTTGATAATAAACACCATTCGTTGTGTAGGGCTACAAGAGCACCTCAATGCCAGAGTTAACAAGCTCCACAACATTCGATGTTCATATTTAAATAACCTTAGAGTGCATAATAGATCATTGCAATTTAGACCGAGAACTAACATAGCGCACACACTGTCACCATTACACTATGAAAGGGGGAATAGATCACATCAATACTATCATAGTAATAGCTAACTCCATAATCTACAAGAGATCACAATCATAGCTTATACCAAGTACTACATGATGCACACACTGTCACCATTACATCATGAAGGAGGAATAGACTACTTTAATAACATCACTAGAGTAGCACATAGATGATATTCAACTAGATCACAAAGCTCATGATCACATAAAGATCACATGGGAGAGAGAGATGAACCACATAGCTACCAGTACAACCCTTAGCATCGAGGGAGAACTACTCCCTCCTCATCATGGGAGACAGCAGCGGCGATGAAGATGGCGGTGATGTCGATGGAGATGCCTTCCGGGGGCACTTCCCCGTCCCGGCGGCGTGCCGGAACAGAGACTTCTGTCCCCCGAATCTTGGCTTCGCGATGGCGGCGGCTCTGGAACTTTTCTCGTATCGTGGCTTATCGGTGTCGATGTTTTAGGTCAGGACGGCTTAAATAGGTGGAGAATCGGAGTCGGAGGGGTTACGGGGGCGCGACACAATAGGGGGCGCGCCCCCCTTGGGCCGCGCCGCCCTACTGTCTGGTGGCCCTGTGGCCCTCCTCTGGTCCCTCTCGGGTGTTCTGGAAGCTTCGTGGAATTCTAAGATGCTGGGCGTTGATTTCATCCAATTCCGAGAATATTTCCTTACTAGGATTTCTGAAACCAAAAACAGCAGAAAACAGGAACTGGCACTTCGGCATCTCGTCAATAGGTTAGTTCCGGAAAACGCATAAAATCATCATAAAGTGTGAAAAAAACATGTAGGTATTGTCATAAAACTAGCATGGAACATAAGAAATTATAGATACGTTTGAGACGTATCAATGCCTTCCAACATTCTCATACCATGGAGGAGTGTCTATTTGCAAATTTAAGTTGCTTACTGATAGATCAGGGAAAAACATGTGAAGAGAATTATTGATGAAAGTTAATTAATTGGGGCTGGGAACCCCGTTGCCAGCTCTTTTTGCAAAATTATTGGATAAGTAGATGTGCCACTAGTCCATTGGTGAAAGTCTGTCAAGAGTAAATGACAAGGTTGAAAGATAAACACCACATACTTCCTCATGAGCTGTAAAACATCAACACAAATTGAGAAGTATTTTGAAGGTTTAAAGGTAGCACATGAGAATTTACTTGGAATGGTTTGAAATGCCATGCATAGGTATTTATGGTGGACACTCTGGAATAACTTGGTTTTCAGGGGGTTGGAAGCACGAGCAGCATTCCTGCTCAGTACAAGTGAAGGCTAGCAATAGACTGGGAAGCAACAATCAAGAGAGCAGTAACCGTCATAATCATGCTTGCGGCAAAATAAATTAACAGAGGCATAAAAGTGATACAAGAACTCTGAGGCAAAATAAATCATCGAGGCTTAATTGACTTTTGTTCAGTCATATGCATGCGTGATCATGTGCCAAGTCGATTCAAGTGAATTATTCAGAGGAGGATACCACAATGTCATATCTATCTATGAATAAAGCAATGCAAGCAAATATTTATGACATGCTACTCATATTAATAAATTGGAGCTAATCATGAGACATCATGAACTACTAGACTTTCTTAAATGACATATACCTCACATGAACCAACTAAGCATGCTCACATGGATGAGTATATGTACAAAAATGAAAACAAATAGAGTTCATACCAGACCTCTCACCACGATCGGATTGTCGTAGATCGTCATTATTGCCTTTCACTTGTGTAGCTTGAATAATATGGAATGAAAACCAAGCTCCAACCACCGAAGACCGCTGAACTCCATAATGAACTTTACAAAACCAAAGAAGAACAACAAATATTTTTGGTGTTTTCGAATTGGAAACAAGAACAAAAGGAAACAAGGAAACAAAGCAAAATCTTTTTGGATTTTCTTATAGCAAACCAACGATAGCAAATAAAGCAAAATAGGAACAAGAAACCAAAATAAACAAATGGTAAAGAGAAACAACAGAAATATTTTTGGTCTTTTTGTGTTTTAGGAAAAAAACAAAACAAAAACAAGAGAAATGAAAACTAAAAGAGTCGCATAAACACAAAGTAGCAGAAATTCGTCAAACTTGACAGCAGTATAGTAATCGATTTTTAAGACATTCTTCCGCTGCCCAGCTCGAAAAGTGTTCAACTAATGAAAGTTAGATAATAACCTGGGGAACATGCACAAAAATTGGCTTCGCAAAATAACGTTCTGGCTATTTTTGAGAATTTTTTTGGTATCAGTCCAGAATCTGTTTTCAATCAGCACCTCCCCAAATATCATCTCCCTCTTATTAGAAAACCACTTTAAGAAGCTAAAAAAGTATGTACAAGTATCCAACAATTGTAATACGCAATGAATGAGTGATGCCGGCATACCTCCCCCCAAGCTTAGGCTTTTGGCCTAAGTGGAGATCAACCCCAGCGAGGGTCAGGGTTCCACGACGGTGGATCATACATGGCGTGGTCATAATAGGATCCTTGTGCAGAAGAAAAAGGTGAAGGCTCCACATGCCCAAAATGTTGATGCAAAGAGCTCGCTGCATCGGATGACGAGTCAAGGTGTTCCTCGGCCTCCTCCGTACCGTCCCCTGCATGATGGCCATCTCCCTCTACGTATGCATTTAGTTCATCTTCCGTGACCGACCAATTTTTCCTGGAATCAAGGTTAAACAAAACAGGTGCAGGCAATCCTACTAGCTTTTCAGTTTTTTTAGTTGTTCTCCAATTTTTCTTGTAAAATGTTATCTTATGAGACAGGTTACTCAAATTAGACCAATCAGAAACAAAGTCATGTTTTATCATGGAAACAATATCAAGTTTCTCCATGGAGAGCTGAACATAAAGAGGGTGAGGTTCTACACCATGCATAGCTAGCAAACGAGAGGCGATGAGACCTCCACAAATTCCTCCCTTCTCACGGTTAGTAGCAAGTCTAAAGGCTATCAAAGCTCCGAAGTTATAAGTCCTATCACCTTGCAACGCAGCAGCTAGGAAAGCTAAATCCTGGATAGATAACTTATTTGCATTCTGTCTAGCAAGAACGCACTTGGTGATGAAATAAGCAAAGTAGCGAATAGCTGGGAGTTGAATGCTACGAATTTTACCATTCTCATCCGAGAAACTTCTCCCTTGACAGATCATCTCGTAAAGTTTCAAGAGTCCCGATGGCAGCACCCTGATCTTCTCAAGCAATCCCCACTGTGGCACCTTAATAGCTGCACAAAAATCATCAAAGGGCAAGTTGACAGTTTTATTGTAAATTTTATATTGAACCATGGGATTAGGTTGAGACCAATGGAATTCAAAATCCTGCACCACTGACATGGTTAGTTTTGCATATTGGTAAGGTTCACCAACAACAAAATTTTCCAACCCTGCATTAGAAATCAGATTTCGAACATCTTGCAAGATTCCTGCGCTCCTCATAAAATCAGTGCATGGGTAATAGGAGGGGTATATTCCCTCTTCGCGGTGAACTCTCATAACTTCTTGCACCTCCAATTCTTGTTGGTTCAGTTGGTGCCTATTCCATTCCATTTTCTGAAATTTTTCAACAATCATTATAAAATTTGATTTGGAGACATATAATTGAGGGAAACTACTATAGGAACTTGGTAGAGTACTAAACATGCATCAAAACTAAATTTTACAACTTAAAACAAGCATGCAAGCTCACTAAACATGTTACCTACAGCAGCAAAATATTCAAGATATGCTCAACCAAACAAAAATCTATTTGGATAATCGGAGGAGTCACATACCGAAGAGAAAATGTGCCAAATTTCAGACAGAAATCTGGGCTGAGCAAAGAGATCGAGAAATCTTGAGCTCTTGAGCAGAAACGCGAGTGAGAGAAAGTGTGTACGAGTTTTTTCCGGAGAGAGAGTGCAATGAGTGGAAGAGATGAGTTAGTGGGGCAAGGAGGGGCCCACACCACAGGGTGGCGCGCCCCCCTTGCTGGCCGCGCCGGCCCATGGGGTCCAGCCCCAGGGTGCCCCACTGGTCAGCCCCTGGTGCTCCCAGGTAGCTCTTCGAAAAATAAGACCAACAGTATAATTTTTGTAAATTTTAAAACTTTGAAAAATGCACATTTCTGGGTGTCAAAATTATTATTACTGGGAAGAAAAAAAAATTCAAACCTCTAAACAACTAAAGCATCTTGCAAAACAAGTAGTGCTACAGCAAGTAAAACAAGTGGAGAAAGAAAGAAATGTTGTTTAGCTCTTCTATGCATACAAAATATACTTGTTAACAAGGTTGATCAAGTCTTGCCACCAAATAATTTTTACATGTCATAAGAAGAAATAAACCTCAAATCAATCATGTTACCTTATATTGTATTGATACGGATCCAATCACAATAGTTTGATATCCTTCTTTAAGATCATATATAGGACAATCAATAACTCCCACTTTGACAGTTCTTGAATTGGAAAATGTATTAACTCCACATACTTTATCAATCCTCTTGGGAAAATAGACAGTTTGTTCCTTATCATCAACATTAAAAGTGACTTTTCCTTTATTGCAATCAATAACAGCCCCTGCAGTATTAAGAAAGGGTCTCCCAAGAATAATAGACATATTATCATCTTCAGGCATTTCCAACACAACAAAATCAGTTAATATTAAGCAGTTTTGAGTAACTTGAACAGGAACATCCTCACATACACCAACAGGAACAGCAGTAGATTTATCAGCCATTTGCAAAGATATATCAGTTGGTATCAATTTATCTAGATCAAGTCTCTTGTAAAGAGAAAAAGGCATCACACTAACTCCTGCTCCCAAATCACATAGAGCAGTTCTAACATAATTATTCTTAATGGAACAAGGAATAGTCGGTATACCTGGGTCTCCCAGCTTCTTGGAACCTTGCCATTGAAAGAGTAATTAGCGAGCATAGTGGAAATCTCCTCATTAGGAATTTTCCTTTTGTTAGAGACAATATCTTTCATATACTTTGAATAAGGAGGCAATTTAATAGCATCAGTCAAAGGGATTTGCAAAAACAAAGGTTTCATCCAATCACAAAATTTGTTATAGTGTTCTTCTTCCTTTAATTTTAGTTTCTTAGCAGGAAAAGGCATTTTCTTTTGAACCCAAGGTTCTCTTTCATTACCATGTTTCTTAGCAATAAAATCTTCTTTAGTGTACTTTTTATTTTTAGCATGCTTTTCAGGTTCATTTTCAACCTCTTCTTTATCAGAAGCATCATTCTTATCATTATCTTTATCATGTTCATTACCACTTTCAGTTTCAGCATCAGAAATAGAAATACTATTAGGATCATTAACAGGTTCAGCGGATTCTACAACATTTTTATGTTTCTTTTTCTTTTTCTTAGAAGGAGCACTAGTTTCTTTAGTTCGTTGAGAATCTTGTTCAACTCTTTTGGGATGCCCCTCAGGATATAGAGGATCCTGAGTAGAAACACCACCTCTAGTTGTTACTTCATAAGCAAGTTTTTCTTTAGAACTATTTTTTAACAAGTCATTTTGCACCTTAGTGAGTTGATCAATTTGAGTTTGAACCATATGAAAATGTTTAACAAGCATCTTAACATCATTGGAGGTTCTCTCCACAATATCATGCAATTCACTAATAGCTTGAGAATTTTCCATTAAATGATTCTCTACTCTCATATTAAAATTATCTTGCTTAACAATATAATTATCAAACTCATCTAAACATTGATCGGGAGGTTTTGAGTACGGAATATCTTCCCTACTAAAGCGTTGAAGAGAATGTACCTCAATCATGGATGAAGGGGGAGTTATCTTACATAAATCTTCTATGGGGGGTAAATTCTTTACATCTTCAGATTTAATACCTTTCTCCTTAAGAGATTTCTTAGCTCCCCTCATATCTTCATCATTTAATTTAATCATACACCTCTTCTTCAATATTGGCGTTGGAGTTGGTTCAGGTGTTGTCCAATCATCATGATTCCGGCCTATTCTAGCCAGTAATTCTTCCGCTTCGTCTGGAGTTCTTTTCCTGAAAACACAACCAGCACAACTATCCAGGTATGTTCTAGACTCAATGGTTAGTCCACTATAAAATATATCAAGTAAATCATGATTTTCCAAATCATGTCCAGGCCGAGCTCTGATAAGAGAGCAAAATCTCGCCCAAGCTTCAGGCAATTTCTCTCCATCTTCCTGATCAAAATTATAAATTCTTTGCAAAGCAATATGTTGAGCACTAGCAGGAAAGTATTTCCGAAAGAAAGCATCAAGCAAACCACTTGGACTATCAATAGAATCAGGAGGCAAACTATTATACCAAGTTTTAGCATCATCCTTTAATGAGAAAGGAAAATTTTTAGCAACAAAATAAGTACGCATCTTAACATCATCAGAAAACAAGCTACTTAAAGTAGAAAGCTCATTCATGTGCTCAACAACACTTTCTTTTTCAGTACCACAAAAAGGTGTTTTCTCAACAATAGATATATGAGATAAATCAAGAGAAAAATCATAATCTTTATCCTTAATGTTTATAGGAAATGTGGCAAATTTAGGATCAGGAGACAGTTTATATCTAACAGTATGTTGTGCAATAAACTTTTTAATTTTACTTGCATCAGTAGTAGCATTGCATTTAACAATAAAATAATCATCAAGTTCCACATAATCTTCATCAAGGTCATCAGACTCAGGTGAATTAACAGGTGTAAAAGTATTTTCATTAGGAGTTTCAGTTTTCAATTTGTCTAGACCTAGCAATTGTAGCATCTAGAAAAGATCCTAATGAACCATCATTATCAAGCACAGTAGAAGCATCATCAAAATTATCAGAGGAATTTTCAGTTTCAGCAGAAGTACCAACACGTGAAGCTTGTGGTGGTGAAACAAGTTGACTTATCACGGATGGTGAATCAAGAGCAGCAGAGGTACTCGAGTTGTACCTTTTCTTGTAGTGGATGGTAATATGGCGACTTTAGTATCGCGAGGTTTACCCATGATGGAGAATTTGCAGCGAACAATATCAATCCAAGTGAACTTGCAAATAAAGCTATGCTCCCCGGCAACGGCGCCAGAAAATAGTCTTGATGACCCATAAGTATAGGGGATCGCAACAGTCTTCGAGGGAAGTAAAAACCAATTTATTGATTCGACACAAGGGGAGCCAAAGAATATTTGTAAGCCTTAACAGCGGAGTTGTCAATTCAAGCTGCACTGAAAACAGACTTGCTCGCAAGAGTTTATCGATAGTAAAAGTTTTATGGCAGTAGCGATAGTGAAATATCAGTAGCAGAGTAACAAAGAAAGCAGTAGTGATTATAGTAAACAGCAGGATTAAAATACTGTAGGCACATGGATGGATGAACGGGCGTTGCATGGATGAGAGAAACTCATGTAACAATCAAGATAGGGCATTTGCAGATAGTAATAAAACAGTATCCAATTACTAAACAATTATAGGCATGTGTTCCATATTTAGTCGTACGTGCTCGCAATGAGAAACTTGCACAACATCTTTTGTCCTACCAGCCGGTGGCAGCCGGGCCTCTAGGGAATCTACTAGAAATTAAGATACTCCTTTTAATAGAGCACCGGAGCAAAGCATTAACACTCCGTGAACACATGTGATCCTCATATCACCGCCTTCCCCTCCGGTTGTCCCAATTTCTGTCACTTTGGGGCCTCGGGTTCTAGACAGCAACATGTGTATACAACTTGCAGGTAAGATCATAAACAATGAATATCATCATGAAACAATAACATGTTCAGATCTGAGATCATGGCACTCGGGCCCTAGTGACAAGCATTAAGCATAACAAGTTGCAACAATATCATAAAAGTACCAATTACGGATACTAGGCACTATGCCCTAACAATCTTATGCTATTGCATGACCAATCTCATACAATCCCTACCATCCCCTTCAGCCTACAGCGGGGGAATTACTCACACATGGATGGGGGAAACATGGCTGGTCGATGGTGTCGTTGCCTAATCGACGGTACCTCGGAGGAGGGATCCTCACGAGGGGGAGAAGAAGTAGGGGCCATAGGGCGGAGTGCACACGGGACGGTGGTACGCGAGTTACCCAGCTTCGGAACACCTGCACGATGACGGGGCCTACTGCTGCTTGTCCGGAATTATCTGGGCGCTTTCGCGTTGTTACAATGAGTTGTGGTTGTGCCTCTAGGGCTCCCGGGATCCGGCTTATAAAGGCGCACGGATCTAGGGTTTACATGGAGAGTCCTAGCCGGATTACAGATAGCCTAACTACGGTACAATATCTTGCCGTGCACGTCACGGATCCGCCTTCCATATACGTCGTCCTGGATCCGGGCTCCTCATGGGCCTCCATGGATCCGGGTTACTCCTATGTCGGTACGGATCCGGCCTCGCCGATCCTGGGCTGGACTTCTTCCTTCATGATCAACAGCAAGCCGGGCCGCCCGATGGGCCACATGCCTCATCACCGTCCGTGGGCCACCCGGGCTTGCCGGATCTAGGCACTGTCGATGGTACACCTATGAAGTATACCCACAACAGTAGCCCCCAGAGTTCTCCGAGTTTCACCTGCAGTTTCCGCCTTGCTGGTTCATTATAATCTCCGGCAAACGTTGGTAACGCGGAGAAACTTGAAGAGCTCCAACTTTGCATTTTCTTCTTTTTTCCAACTTGTAGCCGGAAAATGCTCCCACCCCGCGGGACTTCATCCATCGACGTCCCAAAGAACATTTCCGGGTTACTCCCTGCTCGAATGAGAGACAACTTATCTTCACGAAACTACCCGGAATCTTAAGAGACTCAAACGGCTTCGGAAATCCTTCATCTTCAGATCACACGCAACAACGGAAGTTCCGTATTTCCCGCGCACAACTTCCTTACTTCCCGCGCTAAATTTTCGCAGATGCAAATCTTCAGCCGGAATTTTCGGGTGTGCATAGTAAAATTACCTCCACGTCATTTTACCGCATTTGACCTAAACACGTGTCATCCATCCAACGGCGCGACCGTTCAGTTTCCACCGTTGGATCCGAATCCCGAATCTCCGAGCGCGGCCTATAAATACCCCGCGGCCCGGTAAAAACTCATTCTTTCACCCCCTCTCACCACATCGTCTTCCTCCTCGCGCCTGCGCCGCCCGCCAGATCTCGACTCCGGCGAACTTCGTCACGGTGAACTTCGCCCGCCGCCGAACCAAGGCTCCCCTCGCACCAAGATTCTCACGGTTGAACGAGAAACTCGCTCCGCCGCCGATTCGTGGTCACGCGGGTCAATTTCCTTCAAGCTCGGCAACCTCATCTCCGCCGGAGCTCCGTCGAGCCACCGCGCCATTAGCGGTAAGTACGCCGGCCTTGTAGAAGACAACCTAGTGTAGAGGATAGGCTTAGTGATCCGGGTACTCAAACACTTTGTATGGGTGCAGCCGGAAGCATGCCACTCGAATCGTCGCTTTGCACTGGTAGCTCTTCGAGTAGCCCGGATCCCAATCAGATAGAACCCATATGCCCGGATCCCATATCATTCCTGCCACCGTATGTTTCCGACATCAGACTAGCTCAACCTTTTTCCGCATCTTCCAGCACCGCTCCAAGCCGGATTCCTACCCTCCAAGAGCTCCAAGAAGAACTCGAGGGACAAGCTCGGATGGCTGCAAAGGTGCAGGAGGCGGAAAACAAGAAGGCGTCCAAGGCCCGGATCCGCGAAGGAGAACGAGGCCAATGGTGGCCTTGCGAAACCACCGACGTGGAGCTTAGAGAGCTCCAGAACGAAGGAATGATCTCCTCACATTGGAGCTTCACACGTGATTCCGTCGTCCCCAAGCCAGAAGCCGGAGAAGTTGTTATGACTAAGGCTTGGGTGGAACGCGGACTTTCACTCCCTTGTTCGGAATTTTTTCTCTCCATCCTCAGCACCTACGGGCTCCAGCCCCACAACATTTGCCCGAATTCATACCTTCTCTTGTCCAACTTCGTGACTCTCTGCGAAGGACATCTTGGGATCCGGCCAGACGTCAAGTTGTGGCAATTCTTTTTCCGGGTGAAGAAAGAAACCAAGGAGAAAGCAATGGTGAACTGCGGAAGCATGACATTTATGCTCCGCCCTAGCCGCATGTACCCTCCCCATGACTCACACGAATCCGTCCGGTACTGGAACGCCGGATGGTTTTATGAGAAGAATGCCTCAGTTCCGAAAGTCCATGAAGGCCTGCCCCAGTTTGTCAACGAACCTCCGGAAGAGCTTGCAAGCTGGAGCTTCGTCCCTTCGCTCGCCCAGACCCCAATTCTGGAGAAGGCTGCGCGGAGAATCTCCTGGCTAGTCCACGACGGACTAACCGGAGCCCAGCTCACACTCAGCTGGTTTTCTCGGAGAATCCAGCCTCTTCGCTACAACGCGCGCCTGATGTGCGCTTATACCGGGGCGGATGATCTTCTCCGAGTTACCCGCCACGACCTTCCGGCCGACTCTCTGAAGAGAAGGATCAAGACACTGGTGAAGATTCCGAGGGGCCAACAGGTCCCGGAACTGACCAAAGACATTTATACAAACGACCAGTGTCCTCCGGTAAGCATTGTCCTTTTCGCTGCTTCAAACTTCACAACTTTTGGGATGTTTTAACTTAACTTTTATGCATCCTCCTTCCAGCTCAACACTTTGGCGGAGGAGGACTTTCGCACCATTCTCCGCGTCCCCGTCACCGAAGACACGGCGGAGGAGGTTCCGGATGACAACGAGGAGAAGAGGAACAGGCACCTCGCAAGGCAGCCCCTCGACCTACAAAGCGTCCCCGCGCCAAGGCTTCCGGCTCCGAGGCCGGAGCTAGCGGCGAGGCCTCCGCCAAGAAACCGAAGACGGTAAAACCACCTCCGCTAGACTCAAGGAAAGCGGAGCATGCACGTATAAGGATGCTCTCGACGGCCGGCCAAGGCACACGCCCCATCATCCCCGGCGCCCCGTAAGTTTCCGAGTCATGATGCGATTTTAACTTAGCGAGATTATCTCTTGTCTAAACCCTTTCATTTGTTTGCAGGAATCCGAAAACCGCTGCCACGCGGACCACCAGCCAAGAGCCCATCACAAAATACATGAAGAAATCTCCGGCTGTTGGTCCCTCTACTCCAGTTCCACCAAGTGTCTCCCACCCAATTCCCCAGCCGTCACCCCCTCAGGCGGATCCTTCTCCCCCACCTGCCGCAAACACTCCACCGGAAATAATTCCGGTTAGCAGCGGGCATGCGGCTGAAGATGACCCTAAGGCCAAAGGCCCTTCCCAAGAAGAGGCGGAAAAACAAGTCCAAGGAGAGGTTGAAGTAACTTCTTCCGAAAAAGCTGGAGAAGGCGCTGGCGACATGGTCGTTTTTCCGAAGAACTTTGGAGATCCGGCTGACACCACTTCCACCCCAAAGGCTTATGCCACTAAGTTTTTCAACAAGCTGACTGAGGCGGAGAAGTGGGAGCTTGAACAAGACCTGCTCAATGCCATGCTGAACAACGCCTGGGGGAAACCTGATTCCAGGACGTCGGAAATCCAAGACTTCAAGAAGAATGTTGGCCAGTTCTGCGACCAGCTCATCTGCAAGCAAAAGGTACTCCCCAGTAGCCCCCAAGCATGTAAGCGGAAACTGAAAAAATAGTTAGCGCTTAGATGCTTAGAGAAAGATTACTTCCGGGAAAGTTTTTTAGAATGAACCAGTAGCCCCCAAGCATTATGGCGGAAAGGTTCCGGCAATGATGCTTTAAAAGAAACCACTGTTACAGGCGGAATTTTTACTCCTGCACTGTCCAAATTTTTACAGGAACAGCAGGCGCTGCACTACGAGCTGCACAAGAACATTGCCTTGCAGCGCCGCGTTACTCTGAGTCAGGCGGAAAATATCCGGACCCTGAAGGATGAGAATGCAGAATTGGCTAAACAACTGGCGGACGCCCAAGGTTGGTTTCCGCCTTCTTCGTCATTAACCAAATTCCGACTTGAAATTTGCTGTTAACTTATGCTATTGTAGGCGCATCCTCTTCCCTTGCTACAGCTTCAACCGAACTTGAGAACCTGCGCTCCTCGTACCAAGAATTGGAGACGAAGCTAAAGGAGGCGGAACTTAAGAGGGAGCAAGCCGAAAAGCAGCTGGCGGAGAAAAACTCCGAGCATATCAGGGAAAAGGGCGAGCTGGTATTAAAAAAGAATGCTGATAGCGAGACCATCAAGAGGCAGCAAAAAGAGCTCGACGGACTCCGGAAATTTATGAGGACGGCGGAGCAGCACTGGGACTTGCTCAATGAGAACATCATGGGTACCAATGCTGGAACCCTGCCCCAGATATTTATTCCGATGTTTTACTTTATGCTCAATACTGTATGCTTATACCCTGACTGTTTTGTGCAGAGCCGCTTGGGTACTCGGAAGAGCGCCGGAATTTGTACCCACGTGACCATCTCCTTCAACTTGCAGGCGATGACTGCAAAGATCTCATCTCCGCCTCCCGCAAGATATGTTACAACTTATCCATCAAGAGGAGCCGTACTTGCGACGTCCGGAAACTTATCAGGAAGATGGATGTCCTACCGGAACCGGTGACAGATCCGCAAGCATCCTCAGCCCGAGGCGCAGCTGCAATGGCCTTGACCATGTGCCCGGCACATACTCCGGATCTTGATCTTGATGAAGTGACCACGGGCGTTCCTCCGGATGCGGATGTCAACGCGCTCGCCGGATGCGGTGAGCGGCTACGACACCCGTATCGCGCGCAGGATCCGGCACGAGGAATTCTACGACAAGGTCGTCCTTCCTGCGGACGAGCCCTTAGAAGCGGAGCTTCGGAAGGAGCTTGTCGCCAAGGCGCGACCTGCGGAATCCGGAACCCAATTTACCTGGACCAGCTCCAAGGAAGCTCCCCAAGAGGAACCCAAGACCAGCGCTGCTGCTTCGAAAAAGAAAGTGAAGAAGATGTGTCTTCTCCGGCCGAAGGCGCCAAGGAACAAGATCCGAGAGGGCAAGACTTCTCCGGCTAAGGGGAGTGAGAACTTTTATTCCTGCGGGAAAAACAATGCATCATTTTGGCCCCAGCGAGGGTTTGTAATAAGACTTTAAATTCTTAAGTAGCTAGGAACGAAACGATTATGCATGGGGCGGAAACACTTATCCTGCTATCCGTTTAATACTATGTGCATGTTTCGTTTTATGTCGGAAAGCAAGTGCTGACTCTGTTATTTTCCGGCTTGCCCGCTTGACCTTCCACGAGCCGGAAAACCTTAGCCGGAGATGCTCGCCAGCGGCGACGAAGCCCAATGGCAATCCGTCCATAACCGCGGAAACAAGCCCCCAGGCATAGGTGCCGGAAATCGCTACTAGGAATCCACGAGTTCGCAACGGATAACAACTTAATCGGAAAACTTAAGCTTACGTCCTAAAGGACGATTTTAGAAATCACAACTTTTATACACGCCTAGGCGGAAAACATCCAGCTCTGCGGTTTTAGTCGGAAAAAACATACACGATCTAAAATGAACAAGTAAAGGAGGTAAAAGACTCAAAGAGTGAACCATAAGCTTTATTTCATTGATCATGTATAACTATTACGGAGTTTGTAACTCGGAAAAATATGCTAAGTGTAGAAAGGACGTAGGCTGTGCTATATTCCAAGGGCGATCTGTTTCATCGTAGATGTCATCCGGATCCTCACGCTTGCGTTTCCGGCGCCGGTTAGCGGGTCTATCCCTCAGCTCGCGGAAATCGACAAGGTAGTACGATCCGTTATGAAGCACTTTGCTAACGACAAAGGGTCCTTCCCATGGAGATTGCAGCTTATGGTCTTTCACCTGTCGAAGGCGGAGGACCGGGTCTCCGGCCATGAAGGAGCGTTTCCGAACTCGACGACTGTGATAGCGTCGGAGCTTCTGCTGGTAGATGGCGGAGCGCTGGTCAGCTAGGTTCCGAGCTTCTTCGATCAGGTCCACAGATAGCTGTCTGGCCTCGTCAGCTGTTTCTTCATTATAGGCGGAAACTCGCGGTGAATCGTGGATGATGTCGGAGGGAATCACGGCTTCGGATCCGTATACCAGGAAGAAAGGGGTAAACCCCGTTGACCTGTTAGGGGTAGTTCGCAAACTCCACAAGACGAGCGTCTAGTTCGTCGGCCCAAGCTCCAGCTGCTCGTCGCAGCGGTTCTTCAAGGCGTGGCTTGATTCCCGATAATATTAGACCGTTAGCTCTTTCGACTTGACCATTGGATTGTGGGTGAGCCACGGATGCAAGGTCCAATCGAATCCCCATTGTCTCACGGTAATCCTTCAATTCTCCCCGAGCGAAGTTTGTGCCATTATCCGTGATTATGCTCGTGTGGGATGCCGAATCTCATTACGAGGCCGATGACAAATTTTAGTGCCGTAGCACCGTCGGCTTTTCTCACCGGCTTGGCCTCGATCCACTTGCTGAACTTGTCAACAGCGACCAGGAGGTATTCACAACCACCAGGATATGATCTTTTTAACTTACCAACCATATCGAGCCCCCAGACCGCAAATGGCCAGGTGATAGGTATGGTCTTCAGCTCTTGGGCTGGAGCGTTTGGTTGAGTAGCGTAGTACTGACAACCTCGGCAGGTCTTGACTATTTTGTCGACATCTTCTTTAGCCGTGAGCCAATAAAAGCCTAGCCGAAAAGCTTTTGCAACGAGTGACCTCGGGAGCGGCATGATGCCCGTAGTCCCCTGCGTGGATCTCTCTGAGGATTTCAATGCCATCTTGATTGGAGACGCATTTGAGAAACACCCCTGTTGCGCTTCGTTTGTAGAGCTGTCCATCGACAATTGTGTAGGATCGTGCTCGTCTGATGATCTGGCATGCGAGGACCTCGTCCTCCGGCAACTTCTGATCGATGAGGTAGTCCAGGAAGGGCTGTGTCCAAGCCGGAATGGTAGCTAATACCTCTTTAGCCGGAGACACTCGCCACTTCGGGTTTTCCGGGTTAGCGCCCTTCACCGAGGGTATCCGGAGATGCTCTAGGTAAATTCCAGGCGGAATTGGCTTTCTGCCGGATCCGAGCTTGGATAGCATGTCCGCCGCCGTATTGTCGTCTCTTCGACGTACTTGACTTCGTATCCGAGGAAGCTCTTGGCGATCTCGTCAACTTCGTCTCTCGTAGGCCGCCATGACGGAATTTCGGCGTTCCTGGTTCCGGCTACTTGCTGTGCCACCAGGTCGGAATCTCCGCAACAAATGATGTGCTTGATCCCTATTTCCTTAGCGATGCGCAGTCCGTGTAGTAGAGCCTCGTATTCCGCCATGTTATTTGTAGCTTCGAAGTGGATCTGCAGAACATACTGCAGTTCTTCTCCGGTAGGGGACTTCAGGGTGACTCCGGCTCCCGAGCCTTGATGCTGCTTGGATCCGTCGAAGTGCATGACCCATGTTTCGGTTCCGGCTCCAGACTTTCATCCGGAGCTTCTGTCCAATCTGCAACGAAATCTGCCAAAACTTGGGATTTGACCGCAGTCCTTGGCTTGTAGGCGATGTCGAAGGCGGATAATTCAATGCCCCATTTAGCTGTCCGTCCTGTTGCATCAGCGTTGTTGAGAATTGTTGACAGCGGAGCTTTGCTCACAACTGTTACTGGGTGTTCTTGGAAGTAGTGTCTCAGCTTCCGGCTGCCTAGGAAAACTCCATAAGCTAGCTTCTGAAAGTGAGGGTATCTTTGTTTTGACTCCGTCAGCACCTCGCTTATGTAGTAGACAGGTCTTTGGACGTCATATTCATGACCTTCTTCCTTTCGCTCCACCACGATGACGAGGCCGATGACTTTGTTGGTAGCCGCCGGATAAAGGAGCATTGGCTCGACTCTGCCGGGGCTGCCGGGATAGGTGGGGAGGTAAGTATTTCCTTCAACCCTCGAAGAGCTGCGTCGACATGCGTCGTCCCGGCACAAATTTGTCTCTGTTTTCTTCAACAACTTGTACGAGGTAGCGCCTTCTCGCCAAGACGGCTAACAAACCTATCGATTGCTGCGACACAACCGGTTAGTCGTTGCACATCTTTGAGACAAGTTGGCCGTTTGATACACAGGATTGCCTTGATTTTTTCCGGGTTAACCTCAATGCCTCTGTGAGAGACTATGAAGCCAAGGAGTTTTCCGGCTGGCACGCCAAAGACGCACTTCAGCGGATTCAACATCATCTTGTACCGACGGAGATTCTCAAAGGTTTCTGTGAGGTCGCTGATCAAGTCGGATCCTTTCCGGGTCATGACCGCGATGTCGTCGACGTAGGCGTGCACGTTCCGGCCGATCTGGTCCTTCAGGCATCGCTGCATCGTACGTTGGTAGGTGGCACCTGCGTTTTTCAAACCAAAAGGCATAGTAACATAGCAGTAAGTGCCGAACGGGGTAATGAATGAAGTCGCCTTTTGGTCGGATTCCTTCATCCGGATCTGATGATACCGGAATACGCATCAAGAAAACACGAAGTTCCGCCCCTGCCGTCGAATCAATGACTTGGTCAATGCGCGGCGGGGAAACGGATCCTTCGGGCAATGTTTGTTCAAGCCGGAGTAATCGATGCACATTCTTAGTATTTCGGTGTTCTTTTTGGGTACAAGGACGGGATTCGCGACCCAATCGGTGTGGATAACTTCTATTACAAAACCTGCTTCTAGTAACTTTGCTAGTTCCATTCCTATGGCGCGGCGCTTCTTATCTCCAAAGCGTCGCATAGCTTGCTTCACTCGGTTTAGCCCCGGATTTATGTTGAGGTAGTGCTCGGCGAGTTCCCTAGGTACTCCGGACATGTCGGAAGGTTGCCATGCGAAGATATCCATGTTAGCGCGGAGGAACTCGACGAGCGCGCTTTCCTATTTGGGGTCCATGTTGGCTCCGATCGAGACTTGCTTGCTAGGGTCATCTTCCTTGAAGCTGACTTTCTTGGTCTCAATCGCGGCCCTGAAGGAGTTTTTCTGCTCGGAGATTTGCTTCTTGGTGGTTTGCATCTCGGTCGGATCCACCAGCGGCCCCGTAGCCTTTCGGCTCTTCTCCGGATATGACGGACTCGCGAAGGCGGCTTCGCCCAACTCGCACTCATGAGCCTTCTTGTAGTCTCCGGTTATGGTGATCATACCATTGGGACCCGGCATCTTGAGCTTGTTGTAGATATAGCACGCTCTTGCGTGGAACTTGTGGTAGGTGGGCCTGCCGAAGATGACATGGTAGGAGCTCTTGAAGGGCACAACTTCGAACGTGATCTTCTCTTCGCGGAAATTATGAACATCGCCGAAAGCCACGGGAAGTGTGATGCTGCCGAGGGAGTTCGCCTTCTTACCCGGAACCACGCCGTGAAACTCGGTGGTGCTGTGTTTGAGCTGTTCCTTGGTGAGGTTCATCCGCTCCAGAGTCTCCA
The DNA here is from genome assembly GCF_022539505.1 of Lolium rigidum. Lineage (NCBI taxonomy): Eukaryota > Viridiplantae > Streptophyta > Magnoliopsida > Poales > Poaceae > Lolium > Lolium rigidum. The sequence continues at coordinate 360,946,838 of NC_061513.1, read as the reverse complement.
GGTACATGATGTTCAAGCTGGCTCCGCCATCCATGAGGCACTTGGAGAAGTCATACCCGTCTATGCGAGGACTCACAACCAAGGCGTAGTATTCTTTTGGCACAATGGCGGGATGATCCTCCCTGTCAAATGTGCACGGAACTTCCGACCACTCGACATACTGCGGCACAGCCGGAACCGTGGCGTTCGGGATCCGGGTAGCTGATTTTGTAGCGCGGATCTGTTGGGGTTCCGAGGAAGGTGTGGTAAGCCCCCACGCTCTTTTTCTCGAAGGGGTTGGATTTACTCGCGGATCCGGCTTTGGGATCCGGCGAGTTATCATCCTCGTCCATCGCCTCGGAACCGTCCTCCTCCTTGTCCTTGTTTTTGCCCTTTCCTCCTTTGCCGCGTGGGCGGTGTTTCCGGGCTCGCTTGTATCCCGCCTCCGGGTCGTTCTTTAGGTCGTTGACCCACTTGCGCTTGCGGTTGGTGTGAGTGGACTTCCCTGTAGCCGGATCCAAGTGGGCCGAGCAGGGCATGTCTCTGTACTCCTCGTAGGTTTGCGGGGCGCGGGATCCGCCACTGTGACTTCAGTGCCATGCTGCTGACCCCTGCCGGCTCCGCCTCCACGGCCGCGTCCTCTTCCGCCTCCTGGACCTCCGCGTTGGAACGCCATGGCGACCATGTCGGATCCGCCACTCTTCTGGTCATCAGGGTTTTTGCGTTTGTGGCCGCTGTTGTTACCGTTATCACGGTTCTTCTTTTGTTGGTGCAGGGGGATTGCTGTAGCTGCGATGTCACCGCCTGCGTCGTCATCGGCGGCAGTGTGATCACTGGCAATGGAGATCATCTCATCCAAAGTCAGCTTGTTGGCGTTAGCCAAACATGTAAGCTTATGCCTCGAGCAGTCCTCCTCTCGCAGTCCACCAATGAAGGCGTACATGGCAAGTGGTGTGGTCGACGTTCTCGCACTCGTTTCGCATGCCAACCATCGTGTGAGGAAGTTTCTTGAGGTTTCTCCCTTCTTCTGGATACAAGCTTGTAAGTCGCTTGCTGTGGCAGGTCTTTTGTAGGTGCCTCTGAAGTGTTTCTCGAAAGCGGTCTTCAGGTCGAACCAGCAAAAGATGGAGTTTTTCTCGAGGTCACCGAGCCGGATCCGGGCTGGTCCTACAAGGTACAACCGGAGCATGCGGCAGCGATATTAGGGGTTCCTCCGGCGAAGGTTACTGCATTGTAGTAATCCTCGATCCGTGTATCCGGCCTTTCGGTGCCATCATAATGCTTCGGGTTTCCGGGTAACTTGAGGGAGCTCCTTGGCTTTGGTTCCTCTCGAATCATCCCGCCAAAGCACTTCGGTCCGATGTAGTCGGTTCCGTATTCGTTGAGGCGTTCCCGCGCGTCGCGTGAGCCGTGTCGGGGGACCGTGAGCGAGAGCGAGATCTCCGGCCACCGCCTCCGCCTCCACCTCCGCCGCCACCGCTAGGTGGTGGTGAGGGAGACCTGCGAGGGGGCCGATCTGACCTTCTGCTTCCGCCTGCAGACTCTCCCCGGCCCTCCCGGTGCTGGCTCCGGCTCCTGTGGCTGCCTTCGCCATGACGCTGGCTGCCCTGGTCGTTCCGGCTCCGGCGGGGTTCCGGGTCGCGCTCCTCATTCCGGCTCCTCCTAGGCTCGGGCTCACGATCATTGTTCTGATTCCGGCGAGGCTCCGGCGTGCGCTCCCTGTTCCGGTTTCCGGAAGGCATCACGATGTCGCGGATAATAATTCCACCATGCCCTTGAGGCCTGGTGTTTCCGAGCTGGACTCGCGACGACGAGGGGGACGTGGGTAACCATTAGGCGGAGGAGAGGCGTTGCGGTACTTGTCTCGTCCGGAGTACATTGCATCCTTTCCCTTTCTCGGATCTGACGGAGGCGTCTTTGATGGTACGGGGATCGGATTTGGGTGTTCCCTGGCTTTCCTTCTGCGTTCCGAGGATCCGGTTCGCGACTCGTCATCTCGCTGGCGATTGTTGCGGGCGTCCTTCTGCGCAGTGGAGACGCAATGCTCCGGGTTAGATTCCAACTTGCGCGAAGTATCTGCCTTGCTCTGCTGTTTAACCGCTGAAGCGACGAGCGTGCGCAAATAGTTGATGTCAACCTCCTCGTCACTTTTCTTCAGAATTTCTGCAGCTTTTGCCAAATTGTCCTTTGGGGTAGCGAGCGGCTGCTGTTCGGCAGGGGTTGCGAAGTTGATCCTGCGGGGAGGGATTGCTTCTCTGACGATTCTATCAGCCTCCGCTTGTGCGTAGGTCATTTTCACCTCCCACTCCGCTCTCATACTCTTGACTTGCTCGAGCGTTGCGGTGACTTCGCGATCCTGTCTTTCAAAGCGATCCATGATCAGTGCAGCTTCTTCCCTCTCATCCAATATAGCAGCTGCGGTGTTGGCAAACTTTTTGGCGTGGCCAGCATCTCCTTTCTCGGTGGCCTCTAAAGCCTCCGGATCCGCGGCATCGCCAGGAGTTATTGGCTTGTTGAGGACGTCTGACTTTGCGACCAAATCCATGCGTGCTTGTGCAACTATCTCTTCAGGCGACAGGAGGCTCTCCGAGGAAGGATCCCTACGGGGCCGTTCCCGCGACATCGGAGATCCATGGCGAGATGGCTGGGGGTCGGATTGAGTGTCTGCCGCTTCGGATCCGTCTTCTCCAAGCGCCGCTACAGCTGCAAGTACCGCTAGGCTGGGTGGAGTCGACTTCAGGCTGGTCGCTGAAGCCATACTCCCCTAGCTTGCGGACGAAGTCATCAGATTCCATGGACGGGGAGTCTCCGGAAATTGGGCTCAGATTACCCAAGATCGATTCTTCAGCCGGAGTCTCGCTTTCTCCGACAGCCTCCTGCTGATCCGGAGCAGCGTTGTTTTCCGGGGCCTCGACCTGCTCGGGACCAGCTCCGGCTACTTGAGGGGCGGTTCCGGCGGTATGGGCCAAGAAGTGTACGAAGTGACACCTTTGCTTCTCTAACACCCGGGAGACCCAGGCGGATCTGCATTGGTCTTCCACCGTTACTTCCCGCTCGGGGCGGATTGGGTGGGTTTTGATTTTTTCAGATCTAAGGCGGAATCTTCGCTAGGAAGTTCCGACGTCTCGGATCGGATCTTCGCGACCGCGTCCTGCTCGGCGGCGGTCGCGTCGGCGCTACTTACCGGTGGGTTTCCGTCGGAATCGACGGTTTCCCCGATGAAGATGTGTATGCCGCCAACTGGGACGATGGAGAGCTTGACGGGGTCGGTTTTAGCCGGAATCCAACATTCATCCGGAGGGACGATCGGCAGACTTCCGGCGTAAAGGACACGCCCCACAGCCGATGGTGTCGTCGTAGCTTCCCATGGCGGAACCCTCCCGGTTCCGGCCTCCGGACGCCGCAGGCCCCACGGTGGGCGCCAACCGTCGTTGCCTAATCGACGGTACCTCGGAGGAGGGATCCTCACGAGGGGGAGAAGAAGTAGGGGCCATAGGGCGGAGTGCACACGGGACGGTGGTACGCGAGTTACCCAGCTTCGGAACACCCGCACGATGACAGGGCCTACCGCTGCTTGTCCGGAATTATCTGGGCGCTTTCGCATTGTTACAATGAGTTGTGGTTGTGCCTCTAGGGCTCCCGGGATCCGGCTTATAAAGGCGCACGGATCTAGGGTTTACATGGAGAGTCCTAGCCGGATTACAGATAGCCTAACTACGGTACAATATCTTGCCGTGCACGTCACGGATCCGCCTTCCATATACGTCGTCCCGGATCCGGGCTCCTCATGGGCCTCCATGGATCCGGGTTACTCCTATGTCGGTACGGATCCGGCCTGCCGATCCCGGGCTGGACTTCTTCCTTCATGATCAACAGCAACTGGGCCGCCCGATGGGCCACATGCCTCATCACCGTCTGTGGGCCACCCGGGCTTGCCGGATCTAGGCACTGTCGATGGTACACCTATGAAGTATACCCACAACAGATGGAGAGGCGTCGGTGGTGATGATGGCGATGATATCCTCCAATTCCCCGTCCCGGCGAGGTGCCAGAACGGAGTTTCTGGTCCCGAGACGGAGTTTCGCGATGGCGGCGGTGTTCTGGATGGTTTCTGGCAACTCCGACTTCTCGTCTCGCGTTTTTAGATCAAAACCCTTAAATAGTCCAGAGGGGGGCGTCAGAGGCAGGCCGAGGCAACCTCACCATAGGGCGGCGCGCCCCCCTCCTAGGCCGCGCCGGCCCATGGTGTGGGGGCCGTGGGCCCCCCTGGCCTGCCCTTCTGGCTCCGTGAATCTTCTGGAAAAATAAGCCCTTCGACATAAATTCCGGGGATTTTCCTGAAAGTTGAATTTCGGCACAAAAACGAGACACCAGGGCAATTCTGCTGAAAACAGCGTTAGTCCGTGTTAGTTGTATCCAAAATACACAAATTAGAGGCAAAACAATAGCAAAAGTGTTCGGGAAAGTAGATACGTTTTGGACGTATCAGGGGGCACCCGAGGGGCCCACCCCATAGGGCGGCGCGCCAGGAGGTGGGGCCGCGCCCCCCCTATGGTGTGGCTGCCTCGTGGCTCCTCTTCGTATCCTCTTCGGTGTTCTGGAAGACTCCGTGGAAAATAGGACCGTGGGCTTTTGTTTCGTCCAATTCCGAGAATATTCGTAAACTAACTTTTCTGAAATCAAAAACAGCAGAAAACAGGAACTGGCACTGCGGCATCTTGTTAATAGGTTAGTTCCATAAAATGCATAAAAACATTATAAAGTATGAACAAAACATGTAGGTATTGTCATAAAACTAGCATGGAACATAAGAAATTATAGATACGTTGGAGACGTATCAAGCATCCCCAAGCTTAGTTCCTACTCGCCCTCGAGTAGGTAAACGATAAAAATAATAATTTCTGAAGTGACATGCTACCAACATAATCTTGATCAATACTATTGTAAAGCATATGAGATGAATGAAGTGACTCAAAGCAATGGTATATAGTTTGCTAGCAAAAAGATAATGACTAAACAACTGAATCATATAGCAAAAACTTTTCATGAATAGTACTTTCAAGACAAGCTTCAAAAAGTCTTGCATAAAAGTTAACTCATAAAGCAATAGATTCTTAATAAGAGGTTTTGAAGCAACACATAGTAAGATTTAAGTTTCAGCAATTGCTTTCAACTTCAACATGCATATCTCATGGATAATTGTCAACACAAAGTAATATAATAAGTGCAATAAGTAAGCATGTAAGAATCAATGCACATAGTTGACACAAGTGTTCGCTTCTAAGATAGGAAGAAGTAGGTAAACTGACTCAACATAAAGTAAAAGAAAGGCCCTTCGCAGAGGGAAGCAGGGATTACTCATGTGCTAGAGCTTTTTATTTTGAAAACATGGAAACAATTGTGTCAACGGTAGTAATAATTCATATGGGTTATGCATAAAACTTCCTATAAGTTGCAAGCCTCATGCATCGAATACTAATAGTGCCTGCACCTTGTCCTAATTAGCTCGGATTTCCATGGATTATCATCGCATTACATATGTTTCAACCAAGTGTCACAAAGGGGTACCTCTATGCCACCTGTACAAAGGTCCAAGGAGATAAATCGCATTTGATTTCTCGATTTTGATAGATCTCAACTTGAGGACATCCATACCGGGACAACATAGAAAACAGATAATGGACTCCTCTTTTATGCTTTAAGCATTCAACAACAATAATATTCTCATAAGAGATTCTGAGGATTAATGTCCAAACTGAAACTTCCACCATGATACATGGCTTTGGTTGGCGGCCCAATGTTCTTCTCTAACAACATGCATACTCAAACCATTTAACTCATGGCAAATCTCCCTTACTTCAGACAAGACGAACATGCATAGCAACTCACATGATATTCAACAAAGGTATAATAGGTTGATGGCGTCCCCAGAAAACATGTTTACCGCTCAACAAGCAACTTATAAGAACTAAGATACATAAGCGACATATTCATTACCACAATAGTTTTTAGGCTACTTTCCCATGAGCTATGTATTGCACAGACAAGGAATGAATTTTTTTAAAGGTAGCACGCAAGCAATTTACTTTGGAATGGTAGAAAAATACCACATAATAGGTAGTTATGGTGGACACAAATGGCATAGGTTTTGGCTCAAGGTTTTTGGATGCACGAGAAGCATTCCCTCTCAGTACAAGGCTTTGGATAGCAAGGTTGTTTGAAGCAAACACAAGTATAAACCGGTACAGCAAAACTTACACAAGAACATATTGCAAGTATTATAAGACTCTACACTGTCTTCCTTGTTGTTCAAACACTTTTACCAGAAAATATCTAGACCTTAGAGAGACCAATCATGCAAACCAAATTTCAACAACTCTACGGTAGTTCTTCACTAATAGATTTAAACTACATGATGCAAGAGCTTAAACATGATCTACTTGAGAGCTCAAAACAATTGCCAAGTATCAAATTATTCAAGACAATATGAAACATTTTCTGTTTCCAACTAAATAACAATAAGAATAAGTGCTGCTGCTTTCAGCTTTCGCCATGAACATTAAAGTAAGATGAAGAACACAAGTGTTCAAATGAAAAAGCGGAGCGTATCTCTCTCCAAGACAAGGATTGCTAGGATCCGAATTTATTCAAACATAAACAAAAATAAAAGAAAACAGACGCTCCAAGTAAGACACATAAGATGTGACGGAATAAAAATATAGTTTCACTAGAGGTGACCTGATAAGTTTTGATGAAGAAGGGGATGCCTTGGGAATCCCCAAGCTTAGACGCTTGAGTCTTCTTGAAATATGCAGGGATGAACCACGGGGGCATCCCCAAGCTTAGACTTTTCACTCTTCTTGATCATATTATATCATCCTCCTCTCTTGATCCTTGAAAACTTCCTCCACACCAAACTCAAAGCAATCTTATTAGAGGTTAGTGCATAATCAAAAATTCACATGTTCAGCAAGGACACAATCATTACCAACACTTCTGGACATTACCCAAGGCTACTGAAATTTAATGGAGCAAATAAATCCACTCAAACACAGTAAAAGAGGCAATGCGAAATAAAAGGCTAATATGTCAAAACAGAACAGTCCGTAAAGACGAATTTTTTCGAGGCACTTAACTTGCTCAGATCAGAAAACTCAAAACTAATAAAAGTTGCGTACATATCTGAGGATCACGCATGAATTTTTTCAGAATTTTTAGATTCTTCTACAGAGAGAAAAACGCAAATTAGTGACAGCTAAAAATCTGTTTCTGCGCAGATATCCAAATCTAGCATCAACTTTCTATTAGAGACTTTACTTGGCACAACAATGCAAGAAAATAAAGATACAAAGGTATTGCTAAAGTAGTAACAAGCACCTTGACTCAAATATAAAACAAAAATTGCAGAAATAAAATAATGGGTTGTCTCCCATAAGCGCTTTTCTTTAACGCCTTTCAGCTAGGCGTAGAAAGTGAAAATCAAGTAACATCAAGAGAAGAAGCATCAACATCATAATTTTTCTTAAAAACACAACTTGTCGCAAAGGGTACCTTGGATGCTCCATTATCTAAATTTTCCATAGTGGTACTAAGGGTTTTATCAATTTTAAGCTCATAATGATTCTTTGGCTTTGGCATCTTAGGGACATACATGAATTTTTGCTCCTTACCCACATAAGCTTTCTCCTTAAACTTAAGAGAAGAAAAAGTTGAACCCAAGGTTCACATAGCTTCTTCAAGTTCACCAATCCTATGGGTTTGATTATCATGGATAGCACAAGTTTCTAAGATAGCAATTCTTTCATTAATTCCTCCTAGGGATTTAAAGCATATGAAGTGAATGCAGTGATTCGAAGCAATGGTAAAAATAATGATTAAACAACTGAATCATATAACAAAGACTTTTCATGAATAGTACTTTCAAGACAAGCATCAATAAGGCTTGCATAGGACTTAACTCATAAAGCAATAGATTCTTAGTAGAAAGTTTTGAAGCAACACAAAGGAAGATATAAGTTTCAGCAGTTGCTTTCAACTTCAACATGTATATCTCATGGATAATTGTCAACACAAAGTAATATGATGAATGCAAATAAGCAAGTATGTAGGAATCAATGCACACAGTTGACACAAGTGTTTGCTTCTAAGATAGAAAGAAGTAGGTAAACTGACTCAACATAAAGTAAAAGAATGGCCCTTCACAGAGGGAAGCATGAATTACTATTTTTGTGCTAGAGCTTTTATTTTGAAAACATAGAAACAATTTTGTCAACGGTAGTAATAATTCATATGCGTTATGTATGAGACATCTTATAAGTTGCAAGCCTCATGCATAGAATACCAATAGTGCTCGCACCTTGTCCTAATTAGCTTGGATTAACATGGATTATCATTTCATAACATATGTTTCAACCAAGTGTTATAAAGGGGTACCTCTATGCCGCCTGTACAAAGGTCTAAGGAGAAAGTTCACATTGGATTTCTCGCTTTTTATTATTCTCAACTTAGACATCCATACCGGGACAACATAGAAAACAGATAATGGACTCCTCTTTAATGCATAAGCACTCAACAACAGATAATATTCTCATAATAGATTGAGGATTAGTGTCCAAACTGAAACTTCCACCATGATTCATGGCTTTAGTTAGCGGCCCAATGTTGTTCTCTAACAATATGCATACTCAAACCATTTGATCATGAAAATCACCCTTACTTCAGACAAGACGAACATGCATAGCAACTCACATGATATTCAACAAAGGTGTAAAAGTTGATGGCGTCCCCAGAAACATGGTTACCGCTCAACAAGCAACTTATAAGAAATAAGATACATAGCAACATATTCAATACCACAATAGTTTTTAAGGCTATTTTCCCATGAGCTATGTATTGCAAAGACAAGGAATGAAATTTTAAAGGTAGCACTCAAGTAATTTACTTTGGAATGGCAGAGAAATACCATGTAGTAGGTAGGTATGTGGACACAAATGGCATAGTTTTTGGCTCAAGGATTTGGATGCACGAGAAGTATTTTCTCTCAGTACAAAGCTTTGGCTAGCAAGGTTGTTTGAAGCAAACACAAGTATGAACCGGTACAGCAAAACTTACATAAGAACATATTGCAAGCATTGTAAGACTCTACACTGTCTTCCTTGTTGTTCAAACACTTCACCAGAAAATATCTAGACTTAGAGAGACCAATCATGCAAACCAAATTTCAATAAGCTCTACGGTAGTTCTTCATTAATAGGTGCAAAGTACATGATGCAAGAGCTTAAACATGATCTATTTGAGCACAACTAGCACAGTGGCCCGCGCAAATGCGTGGGCGACATCTTGAAGGTATATTAAGTTTATTTAAATCCTAAGATGGTGTGTTTAAATTGCTAATATTTTTACTTATTTCTATTTTTGTTAGAGTTTGGTATGAAGATAAGTGCTACTTTATAGTATTTTTGAATTAGTTTTAATTCTTTTAATATATCTAACCCAATCTTTATGCGTAATCAGTACTCGATTGTTCTTGTGCTATTTTTTATAACTTGATATTCTCGAACCGGTTCGAGAATAACTATTCTCGAACCACTTGTGAACTTCGTGCCATTTTCTAAGTGAACTTCGTGGCGGAACTTCAAAATTGTATGTTTGGGCGGATAGTATTTTTATGTTTATTTTCAAACCACTTATCGGAATGACGCGTGTGATATACCGTTGGATTCGTATGAAAATTTCGCAACTTTTTCATGTTCAATGTTTTTCCAAATTCTCTATGCTTCGAAAACAATTTTAAATATACAAAACTATGTTTTCACGGATTACTCCGTTTTCGTACAGTATTTTAGGTGTATTTTTCAAACGATTTGTCGAAATGATGCGTATGATATACCGTTGGAAAGATGCTGACTAGGCGCACAATTACCATGTACAACATTTTTCTAAATTCACCACGGTTTAAGAGCAGATTTGAAAATACGTGATTTTGTTTCCGAGCTTCTTAGTTTTTCACACAGTATTTTGGAGTTTAATTTTGAACCACTTGTTGGAATATTACAAATGATATGGCGTTGGAAAGATATAGCTCAGGCGCAACTTTTTTATGTTAAATTTTTTTTTAAATTCTCAACGGTTTAAGTTTAATTTCAGAAATATGCAAAATCAAAGATAACGCCGACACTCGTGCGATTTGAAATTGGCTCATCTAGATTGATTAGGTGCGGCATAAAGTTATATCACTGCTAATTCTATGTGGTGCTGGTTGATTTGTGCAACGAAAGGCCTTACCAACGATTTCTATGTGTATGATTTCCGCCCAGAAAAACAAAGTACTTAAAATGTCCCGGTTCATAGAACTGAACTTCATGATGTTTTGTTAGTGAACTTCGAGTCGCGGTTGATGGCGAACTTCACTATTTTATGCTTATGTGCATCTATGGACAAGCGAACTTACCATTTAAGTAAAAAGTGAACTTCACAATTTTATGTTTATGTGCATCCGTGGACAAGCGAACTTACCATTTAAGTAAAAAGTGAACTTCACAATTTTATGTTTATGTGCATGAGTTAGACAAGCGAACTTACATTCTAAAAATTAATAGAAAGTACACACCAACCGAAACATCAGTGCAAATCACACGATTTAAAGTTTACACAGTGAACTGCTGTAGGTGGATATACAGTTAACTTTTGGTCAATTACACAAAGTGAACTCCCAATAGATTGGGGTGATTTCCCCAAAATAAAGCATTAACTTACAATCTGATGAAGTGAACTACTATTTTTCTATCACCCACACATCGAGAACATATATGTATTACCTATTCTCTAAGCAATCGAAGGTGTACTATGGGTACAACAGCATCACCACCATCTGCTCGTGCACATACTTTACAAGTCCCTGCTCGTGCACATACTTCACAAGCCCCATCTAGCTGTTAAAATCTGAAATGAAGCACTTGGGAGGAGTGAACTTCACGGAATTAGGTGAACTGAACTTTCACGCTGGCTACAGAAAAAGCAAGAAACTTTCTTGCATCCCATTTCTTTGCCTTCAAGCTGCATGTGTATGACAAAAGAGAAGAGCTTAATTGAACAGGATTGCAACCTTTCCAAATTAAAATTCAATCACATCTTTAAGATAATGTAATATACTCTCATTTGATACGTGTTTCACTCACAAATCAGCAATATCAATGTATGAGTATGATTTTGATGTCGAAACATGTAGTGAAATTGTGGAAATTGTGCAACGTACATTTACTAAGTGTCACCAACACATCAGCAGCAGCAGCATCCAACAGCATACAATGAACAATGATGAATTGTACCACAACGTATTAGCTGCTGTAGTGTTTTACCGAACTTCTTTCCCCTCACACAGTAAGCTTACGCTGAAAAAAGATGTGAACTTCATAGCCGGGATCTTGGCGTGCACGGATGTTCGCCAACGCCGATGCGGAGGTAGGTGATGGATATTTGCGAACGCCGATGTGAACTGCAGTGCTCCATAATTAAATCCGAAATTCTAGTTTTCTGCATCTATACAAAAGTGCAACACATATATCAATTACCCATACACTAATTTAACCACAAAAGAGTGAACTTTCCAAAAACAAATTAGTGAACTCCGTAGCAAAGAGCAAATAAAGCACACATGAAATGGTTTCATGTGTACAGATGGAGAGGCTAATGTTTCTGGATGAGCCGACAGTAGTGAACATCTTTTATAGTCTAATGTTTCTAGATGAGCCGACAATAGTGAACATCTTTTATAGTCAGAAATGCATCAGCACATACTTGTACCATATTTTGCCCAGGCTTAATTCATTTTTTCCAGAAAAACTGAGAACAACAAATAAAGAGAAACAAGAGACAGAGGACCAGTAGTGAGGACAAGGACGATACACCTGAATCTCACACATGCAGGAGTGAACTTCAGAAATTACTTTTTTGTGTTGATATATTCCGAACTTTTGCCTAGACAAAATGCTATTATTCTCCACAAATAAGGTTTAAAAAAACCTAAAACAACCACAAACAAAAACCGTTTAGAACTAGCACAACAATTCAAAAACCTACAACTCGATAGTGCACTTTACACCGACCAGGAGGACCTGCTGCCCGAGCATGCTCAGCCCAGCTCTATGTGCTGCTACTTCACATTTTTGTCCTTATGTGGACAAGCGAACTTGTATTTTAAATAAAAGGGAACTTTACATTGTTGTGCTTATATGGACAAGCGAAATTGCATTCTAAATAAAAGCGAACTTGCATTTTAAATAAAAGCGAACTTCACATTTTTGTGCTAATGTGGACAAGTGAAATTACATTTTAAACAAAAAGCAAACTTGTGTTTTAAATAAAAGCGAACTTCACATTTTTGTGCTTATGTGGACAAGCAAATTTGCATTATAAATAAAAGCGAACTTCACATTTTTGTGCTTATGTGGACACACGAACTTGCATTTCAAACAAAAGCAAACTTGCATTTTTAAATAAAAGTGAACTTCGCTGGACAAGCGAACTTACATTTTAAATAAAAGCGAACTTCGCATTTTTGTGCTTATGGACAAGCGAATTTGCATTTTAAATAAAACTTAACTTCACATTTTGTTCTTATGTGGAGAAGCAAACTTGCATTTAAAAAAGAAAAAACGAACTTGGCATTTTTGTGCTTATGTGGACAAGCGAACCTGCATTATAAATAAAAGCGAACTTCACATTTTGTGCTTATGTGAACAAGGGAAATTGCATTTTAAATAAAAGCGAACTTGCATTTTTAATAAAAACGAACTTCACATTTTTGTGCTTATGTGCGTTAGCTGAAATCTGTCTATCGCTAGACAGGCCTCAACAATCCTACACCGACACCTGCTGTTTTTTAAAGTGGACTTCGAATATTTAATTTAGTGAACTTCATGTGTACCCGGTCAAACAACACATATCATGAATCTACAACTCTACTAGCTGCTATTTCTTATTGCACGCAATCAAGTTCAGTGGCATATCTTCATGTATCTAAATTAAGTGGAATAAATGGATTTTACTGCTCCATTCATAACTAATTTTACCCCATGAATTAAAGTGAACTTCACCACCGCACCACAGTTTTCCTGCCCCATTGTGGAAGTACATTAGGATGTACCTACCTGCCCCATTGTGGACTCCCAGAGCGCCGCCTGGTGGACTCCTGCTGTGTTGGTGTAGACTGCCACAACGGGGTGCTATTGTGGAGAGGCACAGCCACGGCGAAGGCCCAGTGGTATTCCGCATAGGCTCTGCGGCGGCGGCTGGTTGCGGTGAACTTCAGAGTCATCCCTACTTCACTACTTATCTGAACTTCACAAGTTCATCATCGTTCCTGCTTGTTTACTCGCATCTCAGCAATCATGTCATATCCCCGATATGCATTGTGCACTCTGTATATGCACATGGTTTGTTGTGCCTGGACGGATCATGCCATCCTTCTTACCATGGATAAATACCTGAAAAGGAACAACAAAAGCAAGTTAAAACAGCTGGCTTTCTTTGTAAAGAAAAGGAACCTCTACTTCTTTTTATAGCCAGACATGACATTAGCACATACTTGTACCATATTATTCCTAGCCTTGATTCATTTTTTCCATCAAAAAGAGAGAGCAAATACAGAGAAAAGAGAGAACAAATACAAAGAAAAGAGAGACAGATGCAAGGACAATATACAGCTGCACTTCACAGATGCAAGGAGTTGCATTTTCAATAAAAGTGAACTTCACATTATGGACAAGCTAACTTGCTTTTTAAATAAAAGCGAACTTCACCTTCGGACAAAGCAAACTCCCCTGGAAAAATGTAAAAGTTGATTTCCTAGTGACAGAAACATCATAGGTAGTATCTCTTAAATGCTGCACTTCGTTTTGGAAAGAAAAGACGCTGCAAAGCTATTGGAGTTCAGATGAGGTAGCATACCTTGGACAAACAGCAACCAACTGAACCGCACAATGGAGTGAACTGCACCAATGTCATTGTATAAAGATAAGAAGTGAACTTATATGCAGGCGAACTGTTCCTGCTGAAGACAACATTTGTTCCTGCATTATAAAAACTATTGTATCATCAAAAGATAAAACTATTGCATATACAAGAATCATACATCCCGGAGGCACAAACATCACAAATATTCTAGCAAGAATATATAAAATGAAAATATCAGTAGATGTGAACTTGGTGAATTAAGAGAAGTGGGCTTCACAGATTAGGAGAAGTGAGCTTCACGGATTAGAAGAAGTGAGCTTCACGGATTATAAGAACTGGCATAAATATATAAAATGAAAATAGCAGTAGGTGTGTCGCGAATTAAGAGAAGTGAGCTTCACAGATTAGGAGAAGTGAGCTTCACGGATTATAAGAAGTGAGCTTCACGTATTATAAGAAGTGGAAGGAATATATAAAATGAAAATAGCAGTAGATGTGAAATTCGCGAATTAAGAGAAGTGAGCTTCACGAATTATAAGAAGTGAGTTTCACAGATTAGTAGACTAGAATACCGCATCATAATCAATCAGTTTTCAACCCATTTCATATCTCATAATGTTTCAGTAATTGGTTATTAACGAATCAATTCAATAATCACTAGCCATATATGAAACAAACAAGAAAAGGGATTGTGATGAGAATGTTGTACATACAGAGGAAGTTTGAGCAGACACCATTGACGACCACCCCCTGGTTATTGGTATACACGAGCCTCTTGCCGCAGAGCCATACCATCTTGGCATTCCCAAAGCCCTCAAGAGGCCTGCTGGCCAAAATTGTTGCAAAGATATAGAAGTTCAGAGGAGGCAGCTTACTTGTGACAAACAACAACAAACTGAACCGCACCATGGCTAACAGTGAACTGCATCACTACTACTTGATCGAGATGGCATAGTGGTCATGGTAACCTACCAATAATTAATAAGACTAGGATAAATTGTTCAAAATGTAAGACTGTAAGTCATTATGCATTAAACAGGCCGGGCCAATAAGAACAAACTTGCTATGAAGAACTAGATAGTCAAATAAAAGGTGAACTTTTGCTGCGCTGTACCCAAGTGCACTACTTTTTTGTATCAACAACACATCAAAACGAGCCTACCAGGCGCAGTTCGATGTCTACTTCCATCTGCACTTCCCGAATGCAAATAATGCACTTCCAAGAAAGAAAATAAAAATATGGAGGCGAGCTTTACTTTCTATTTCTTCCCTATTTGTGCTTTCAACTAAAAAGGTATACAAAATAAACTTCCTGATAATAAAGACGAACTTCCCTTTCTGAATAATGTGAACTATACTAGTCCATACTTAGGTTGGACAAGCGAACTTGCATTTTAAATAAAAGTGAACTTCACAGTCTATGAAATAATAACTTGAACTGAACTTAACTTGACAATATATGAAATAATAAAAGTGACCTTTTTCTTTTTTCTTATTATGATGAAATGAACTTCAGGAAAGGAAAAAACTTGAATAATGAGAAACAAATAAACAAAATTGCAGAAAAATGGCAGAACTGAACTCCAGAACCTGGTGCATCACATAGTGAACTTGTGGATTTTCCTTAGTGAACTTCCAAGTGTAAACAAAAAAGCAACCGACAAATATGTGAACAAGCAAGGGCTTAGATTATTAGGCCCCAAGTCCAGTTCAATGGGACCTGGGCATCATGAAAGCATTTACGATCCAAAACACCCTAGGCTCTCTGGTGCTCCATCACATTTTCTTGGAGGCTTTGGCTTTCAACATTTTCTGCGCCAACTAAAGATTTTCTCCCCTTAAGTTTAAGTTCAACGCCGTAGTTCCTATCAATCTAGGCTGCAGTTAGCTTTCGAAAAGCACTGAACTATTTGTCTTGTCAGGTATTATAGCTATAGTTGAAAGGCTTTTACTTGGATGTAACAGTAAAGTGTCCCTTGACTAACAACATTCTGCAGGCAGCATAGCACAGTCCAACAGCAGCAAACCAAGACCTAGTCCACTAGCATTAGCCCTAAAGGAATCGACCTTGCTGTTTGCTAAGACTCACTAGCTGAACTCTGAAATGTAGTACCAGTATCTAAAAATAACAACAAGAAAAAAACCACGCACAAGTAAATCACACAGAGCGTACAGCCCCATCCTAAACGAGAGGCGTGCACCCAACAGAGAAAACTCTACAGACTACAGAGGAACACGCTTGCTGCTACTAGCCCTGCAGCACCTCCTCCGGAGACGAACTCCATTAGCAAAGCAGCAGATCACCGTAAATCACCGGGGTAAAACGAAGAAGGTACGTTCCTCCAATCCATTTGCACAGACACAACCCAGAGACTAGTAACCAACGGGGCAAAAACAACACAAAAAACTACGGTGCAGCAAAAGAGCAGGTGCGAGGCACGGCAGAGGGAGACGGGACCTTGGGAGAGGAGTCGGCTGAAGGCCTCGTCGGGGTCCATGCCGCAGTCCCGCAGCGCCGCGTAGATCTCCGCGTCGGGGCGGCTGACGATCTCCTTGAGCCCCTGCACTAGCTTCCGCGCGGACGCCGGCACCGGCCCCGTCGCCGCCGCTCATCCTCGGCGCCCGGAACCGCCGCCAAATTAAGCAGTAGCTCCCTCCCACGGGGTGCGCGCGCGAGCTGTCGTGGGCCGCCTGGAATCTGGTCTTCCGTCGTGGGCGAGGGAAGCGGGGCGCCGCCGGTCGCCGGAATCGGTTGGAGAGGGCAGCGGGACGCCGCCGTTCTACGGGATTGGATGTCGAGGGCTACAGAGTGAGGGATCTGGATGTGGGTTGACCGGTTCAGGGTGGGGGCGTGGACTGGCCGGTTCGACAGTAGAAAGCAAAGCGGGAATAGGGTCCGGTTCGGGAGTAGAACCTAAGCAGGAATAGGGGGTTCGAGAATAGCTATTCTAGAACCCCTCTTAAGGGGGGTTCGAGAATAGTTGAGCTCTATATATATATATATATATACCAGCACTATTCTGCAACCGGTTGCAGAATAATATTCTGAGCACCGACTTGTACTTTCCTGGACACAAGGTTGAACTTCCCGGATAACAGAGTTCAACTTTCTGCCGAACTTACCTGAACTTCCCGTTTTCTTCAGAGGTACTGATTCTACTTCGTGTTTCCCAACCATTTGTCGGAACAATGCAAATGATATACCGTTGGATAGATAATGAAAAACCGCAACTTTTTCGTGTTCACACTTTTCGCAGATTTTGCACGGTTTAAATTTAATTTTGAAAATACGAAAACGCTTCTATATGGCCAGAAAAAGAACTTTTAGTTCGGTTTTTGAATCGCTTATCGAAACTGTGCAAATGATATACCGTTGGAAAGATAATGAAATTTCGCAACTTTTTCATGTTTTACGTTTTTTCAAAATCCTCACAGTTTTTGAAATTTTTTGAAAATACCAAAATTCGGACGTACTCAAAAACGAGCGGACAGTAATTTGGATGATTTGTTTCAACCGTATATCGGAATGATGCAAATGATATGGCGTTGGAAAGCTATGGACTAGGCGCAACTTTCTTATTCCAATTGTTTTCTCTAAGTCCTTACAGTTTAAGAGAATAACTGGAATTACTGTCCGCCCGTTTTATGTGACGGGCATCGAATGATTTTCCCCGCGATTTCCATGCGGTATATTTAAACAATGCAAATGATATACGGTTGAAAAGGTCTCAAAATGGCGCATCTTTTTCGTATCTACCATTTTTGCCAACTCCAAACGATTTGAAAGTAATTTTAGAAGTTTTGAAATCATGTTTCCGGTATATTTTGTGGGATAACAATTTGAATTTAATAGATTAGATCCATTTATTTGTTGTAAAATGTTGTAGGTTATGAAATTAGACATATACTCTACTATATAAAGCTTTTGGTGACAATGATTGAAGTGGTTGGTGATCAAATCGATAAGATTTGAACAATAGATTTCCGCCCCGTAAAAACAGAGCGTTGAACTTCCCTCAACACGAACTTGCACTTCTAGGAAAATGCGGTTGTACTTCTTGGCGCTGTTTCACGAAAGTTTTCAGTAAAATGACTATAAGTTTCTCATACGGTGTTCGTTTGAGGTCCATGGCCACACAAAATGCTCAGCACAACCACGCGCATCTGAACTTCCCACGACATGTCCTTGTACTGCTTGGCCTTCGTGGTTGTACTTCCTGGAAATATTTTGATACTAGTGTTTTACAAAAACTAGCATGTGTGCTTCAAAATGATAATGTTAGATTGTCCCTATATTTTAAGAGATTCTGCACTTCCCGGATCTTAATATTTGAACTTCACCATGTTGCTATGTGAACTTATGTGGGGGTATTTTCTTCATGTAATTACCGCTTGTACTTACCGTTGTCTCCGCCTGTACTTCTCATAATCACTGCTCGTACTTCCGTGCATATGACGGGATTATTTTGTTTTTTCTACATTTGGACTTTGTCGGGTTTCTTATACTTCCTATATTAAGTGGGTGTATTGCTCGTGTTGAATGGTTGTACTTCTCATTGTCAAGTATATGAACTTCTTTACGGGTGATGGGATTATTATTGTTTTTTCCTATGTGAACTTAGGTGGGAGTATTTTTCTTTGAACACTTTTAATTCATGTAATTACCGCTTGTACTTCGTGTTGTCTTCGCCTGTACTTCTCGGAATCACTGCACGTACTTCCTCGCATATGACAGGATTATTTTGTTTTTTCTACATTTGGACTTTGTCGGGTTTCTTGTACTTTTCTATATTAAGTGGGTGTACTGCTCGTGCCGAATGGTTGTGCTTCTCGTTTTCAAGTATATGAACTTCCTCGCGGGTGACGGGATTATTTTTGTTTTTTGTACATTTGGATTTTGTCGGTTTTCTTGTACTTCCTATATTAAGCGGGTGTACTGCTTGTGTTGATGGTTGCACTTCTCCGCATCAACTATTTGAACTTCCTCACGGATGAAGGGATTTTTTTATGTTTTTTTCTAGATTTGGATTTTGTTGGTTTTCTTTCACTTCCTATAATAACTGCTTGTACTGCTCGTGTTAAATGGTTGTACTTATCTGTTTCTAGCATTTGAACTTCCTCGCGGATGACCGGATTATATTTTTTTGTACATTTGGATTTTCTCGGTTTTCTTGTACTTCATATATTAAGCAGGTGTACTGCTCGTGTCGAATACTTGTACTTCTCAGTGTCAAGTAGTTGAACTTCCTCGTGGATAACAAGATTATTTTGTTTTTTCTACATTGGTTTTCTAGTACTTCCAATATGAAGTAGGTGCACTGCTCGCGCCAAATAGTTGTACTTCTCAACCACAAGTATTTGACCTTCGCTCCGGATGACTAGATTATTTTTGTTTTTTCTCCATTGGTTTTCTAGTACTTCCAATATTAAGTGGGTGCACTGCCGCACCAAATGGTTGTACTTCTCAGCCTCAACTATTTGTACTTCCTTGCGGATGACGATATTTATTTTTATGCACTACAAGGCGGAATGTGATATTTATGTGTACTTCCCCTAGTCACTGCTTGTACTTATCGGAATCACGGCTCGCACTTCCCATGGGATATTCTTTATGAGCTTGTGCTCATCATGTAATCTTCTTGTACTACGTGCCCGTCAAGGTTGAGCTGCCTTCTTGTCAAGGTTGAACTTCCTACCTGCAAGATTGATCTGGGTGCATGTGCCAAGGTTGAACTGCATACCCGTTACGGTTGAAATGTCTCCCTTGTAAAGGTTGAACTGTCTGCCCTATCAATCTATCAAGGATACCGATGGGACAATTTTTTGATTGAGTTTTATTTATTTTTGTGCATTGCATGGCGTACTGTGATATATATTTGTACTTCTTGTAGTCACTTCGTGTACTTATCGGAATCACGGCTCGAACTTCCCACGGGATAATTTTTATGAGCTTGTACTCATCATGCAATCGCCTTGTACTATGTGCCCGTCAAGGTTGAGCTTCGTGCTCGTCAAGGTTGAACTGCCTAACTGCAAGGTTGACCTACGTGCCTATCAAGGTTGAACTACCTACCCGTTAAGGTTATGTTGGACTGCTTTCCCGTCAAGGTTGAATTGTCTGCCCTTTTAAGGTTGAACCGCCTTCATTAACAATTTTATACTCGCGGTATGTTTGGGTTCAACTGTCTTTTTATTCTTAACAGTGATGCACACACATTTAGTTCTTTCCATCTCCAGTCCCTTTTCGAACAATGTCATCCCATCCCATTAGCTTTGCTATTGTTAGCATCATCCATAGAGAAACAAAATCGAAAATTGAACATTTCCGGTAATCATATAAGTGTACTGCTCTAACTATGTACTTCAAATAGAGAGCTCTTGAATGCATACAATTCAGATTTTTTATTTAGTTTTTTTATACCTTTGGTTTTTAATCGCTTTCCCATTATTTACTAAATTCATAAAGGTGTATTTCTTAGCATTTGCTAGGCGAACTGCCCAAATATGAAGACTTCTACTTCCTACCCATATGCATTCGAGTTCCTTTTTTTTCTTGTGTTTTCGAGCGAGATGGAGTGTGTACTTCGTGTATTGTACGACATGTAGCTCAACTAAAAACGTTGAACTTCCCTAGCAATTGTTTGTGTACTTACCGCGGAGCTGAGACATGCCTGTGTACTTCCCATGTCTTCACGTGCTAGTGTATTGTGCACTATGAATTCAGAAGATGCACCAATGAGTGGGTCATTGTACGATCTTTTTTTTTTTTTTTGCATTAAAATAGTTTGAGCTTTTTTCCATCACACACATTCTATGCATAACCACATATTCTAATTTTCTCCATTCTTTGAACCAGCTTACACGCTACAATAGCAACTTCAAGCGCCTCTAATTTTTTTTAGATCAAATAGAGGTTGACGTATGTAGAGGCGTGGAGTTCCATGGCAAGCAAAGCAATGCGGTTCACCTGACACTAGCTACAACTAAACCCAACTTGATGAGCCACAGATTAGAGTTGGGGCAGAGCACAAAAGGAGGTGGCCTCAACGGGGGCAAAGGAACAAAACAGCCAGGAACTAATCGCTGTGGAGCGCCAGCTCACTGCAGGTCTGACGACGACCCACTTCAGAAGGTGCAACAACACGAAACTGTACTGACCTTCAGTTTACAAGACAGACGCTCTAACACTGAGACGGCTATCTGGCATGACTAAGACTGACGCTCTACCACTGAGCTATAGGGGCTATCTGGCATGACTTCAATTCCACTAGACAGTGTATTTTAGGATGTATTTCATCTATGTCCGCACTCTGCGCTTCAGCGAGCGATGGACACGCAGCGACGTGGCGACGGAGCCCTGTTCTCCTCCTCTTGTCTGGAGGCCGCCGGCGGCGGCAACCGCGGTGCACGCGCAGCTTGCACCAGAGGAAGCACGACGTGCCCGTCAGCGCGTGGCAGCAGGACGAGCATGCCGCCGCGACCATCTTGCAGTTGTTCTTGTGGCCATCTTGTAGTTGTACTTTCTGCCAACGAAGAGTTGTGCTGCCCGCTCTGGGTACGTTTTTTTCACTTTGATTTCAGCGTATGTCCAGCCGAGATCCGGCGACGCTTTTTTCTGTTTGCTTTTCAAGACCGAGAATTTGAACTTACAGTAATTATCTACTTGAACTTCCTTCGAACATTTTTACACAATTTTTCCGTTTAAATAACACTGGTATATCACATGTTTAAAATCACACGGATGAAACTAAACTGCAATCTCAGTTTATGTTTTCAGAGAACAAAAGCGATAACGAAGAAAAATGAATAAGCTCAGCTTGACGAGCAGATTGCAGTGCCCAGCGCGCTGCCTAATTAGGCTCCCAGGCTCCTCCGATCCCTCATTTTGCAAGCTTCTAGTGCCTCTAATCTTCTCAGCTCGTTGTGATAAAGAATTGGAGAATAAAAATGGGGATTCGGGTGAAGAGAGATTAGGGGAATTCGATGCACATGGGAGATAGAGAGAGAGAATGAGAGTAGGACGGCCTCTTTCTACAAGGCCCGATTTATAAGCTAGAGAGGAGAAAGAACAGTGGCAGCGCACATGCTCACGATACCGTATAAGCTCGACTATACGTCTGCATCAGTTTAACAAAAAGTATGACTGCAAGTCGCGCTTGTTTCTCTACTTGCTTGTAATGCCGACAGAAAATACAAGATACAGAGCGAAAACACAGAGGAAAGGTCGGAGACGAATTGCCCATCGAGCTCCGTGAAGGATTGGAGCAGGGGCGCGTGAATTCCCGACGCTGCAGCAGGACTGGGCGGCAGGCTGGGAGCAGGGACGTCGGCCTCAGGTCGGGGACGCCGACAGTATTTGCGGCGGTGATGCACAGCAGGTCGACGCGAAGCGGACCTGGTCGTCCGTGGGACTCACTCCAGCGACGTGCGGCGGCGCGCTGGGAGACGCCGGCAAGTCACACTGGGGGTGGAGAACCAGGACCTGAGGAAGAGTCGCGCAGGTCCCCATGTCCGATGTGATAGGGAATCACACTCGGCGGCGTGGATTGGGGGCCCGACGGCTCGTGATTTTCGTAGGATGCGGAGGCGGTACGAACGGGGAGAGGAGGCCGCCGGCGGTTGTCCCGTGAAGAAGCTAGGCAGGCGTTGGGCGCAGGGAGGTGGCGGGGTGGGATCCCGGCGGCGGCGCGCAGGGAGGTGGAGGGTGGGATTCCGTCGGCGGCGAGCAGCCGGCCGGCGGCGGGCGGGAGGTTGCGCTTGGACGTGCGGAGGGGCGCGGTCGTGGGGAAGCCGGTTGGAGGGGCTTTTTCTCCGTTTCAACTACTCGGCCGGTCGGGCTCTCTCTTCTCGGCCCGCGCTAATCAGCTCCTATAGGGCCGGTGGTGCTCAGAATAATATTCCGAGCACCGGTTGCAAAATAGTGTAACCCTATATATATATATATATATATATATATATATATATATGGGAAATAGTGGGCTACCATGGGGCATAGCTATGCACATCAATCCAACCATTAGATCATCTATAGGGAGCACAAAAAGAGTTAGTCCATTATACATGCACGGCATGCTCCTCCGTTATATAACCATCACTTCCATTCATTTCGTTTCATGGTTGCAAAATTATTTTTTATTGAGGCCATGCCATAGCTGGCATAGGCTACCGACGTCAATTCCACTTCCCTTTTGATACCAAAACAACAACCCATTTGTAAGAAGCCTAATAAAATAAATACATTCAAATTTCGAAATCCAAGACAGTGCGCTGGAAGGAAAGCACCTACCCACCTAACCATGGAAGGTATCTACTACATTTTTGTACCAAAACGACAACCAAAAACGATACACATTTCGAACCAAATTGACAACAGAGTCACGGTAAGCACCTACCCACCTAACCATGAAAGATATCTACTGCATTTTTGTACCAAAACGACAACCAAAAAATCATACACATTCCGAACCAAATTGACAACGGAGTCACGGTAAGCACCCACCCACCTAACCATGAAAGGTATCTACTGCATTTTTATACCAAAACGACAACCAAAAAATGATACACCATCCTTTTTCAACGTGTGAAAAAGCATCCAACGTGTGAAAAAGCATCCAACGACAACATCCTTTTCAAATATTGTACTCCACCATAGCCGTGAGCAAACTGTCATTTTGGTTTTTTTCTTTCACGGTTCGTAACTGATGATGCACACTAACAAAAAAAAATGATCTACATCAACACCGGCCTCCTCAGTTAAAAGCGAGGCCCCGTTGAGAAACCACACACTGACACTATCGCAGTACCACTGTACCTTAATACACGAAGAGCAAAGCAGCAGCGAAAACATGGCGGCAAGGTCAGCAGCAGGCCTGGCCCTCCACGTCGTTCTGTACCTCCTCGCCATCCTTACCGCGAAGGCTGACTTCGACGGCCAGTTCGAGGTGATTGGCGACCGTGACCACATCGGGTACAAGGACGATGGAAACGGCTGGCAGGAGTTCTCCCTGGTGCTCGACCAGGAATCCGGCTCCGGCTTCAAATCCAAGAACAAGTATCTCTTCGGTGAGTTCAACGTTTGGATGAAGCTCGTCGACGGCGGCTCCGCCGGCACCGTCACCTCCTTCTACGTAGGCCCATCCATTTCATCCGTGCAAATGATATGCATCTTGTGCTTATTTTTTCTTTTATTTTGGCTAAAATCAATGTCGCTGGATGTGCTCAGCTGACGTTCGGGGAGAGCAGTACCCACGACGAGATTGACATCGAGTTCATAGGGAACTCGAGCGGGCAGCCTACATGATGAACACCAGCGTCTGGGCCAACAGAGACGACAAGAAGGAGCACCAGTTCTACCTTCGGTTCGACCCTTCAGCCGACTTCCACACCTACAAGATCACCTGGAACCCCAAGAACATCATGTACGCATCCAATTCGAACTTCTGTCCATCCAATTTGACTAGTGAGTTCGTACAATTCCAAACTAATTGGTTCTATTCGATGAAATCGACATTTCCAGACTCGAGGTGGAGAATGTGGTGGTGAGGACGTTCAAGAACTACGATGATATGCCGTTCCTGACGAGCAGGACGATGGAGGTGCATGCGACGCTGTGGGACGACAGCTACTGGGCAACGCAGCACGACGACATCAAGATCCACTGGAGGCACGAGCCCTTCGTTGTCTCCAACCGCGCCTACCAGGCCAACGGCTGCGTGCACAACAAGAACTCGTCACGCTGCGCCGACGGCTCTGACGCCTGCATGCACAGGGAGCTCAGGGACGAGGAGCTCGACATCATCGCCTGGACGGAGCGCAACTGTCTCTCCTATAACTAATGCACCGACCGGTTGGCAATCCCCCAAGGGATTCCCCGAGGAGTCTAGCCGCAAGTGATGCAATGCATCTGGCAGCAAAACAAACAATGTCTTGCCTGGTCCGAATGTTTGAGTCATTGATCGTGCTCCGACCATGCCTAATTCCAAAGCCAACTTCCCAAGAATACATGTTGAAGAACTCGTAAGCTTCTTCAACCGTTTGAAAAAATAAGGATAAAGGTAGAAATAAAAACCCGTCTAGTTGAAAGGTTTCGGCCATATCCCTGCTACAATCTGCAGCACCAGCTCACCGAGGGCAAGACGCACGAGATGATCTTGTTTTTCTTCACGGTAAAAATATACCATCGTTGAAACAAAAAAACATAACCAAACATTGGTTGTCAAAATAGCACTGAAGTGAAAAAAAATCTCGGTTGAAACTGACGCAGTCTCCACACGACCATCGAAGACATAAAATGTCGAAAAAAATACAAAACGTCAAGTTAACATTGGTTGGATATCATGTTGAGTCTCTTCCTGACAGCTACATCTGAACAAGTACACCAAACCATACCGTGGTATTTTGTCATTTTGGAAGAAAAACGACAAGCAAAGATATGTACCCTGCAATTTTGTCATTTTGGAAGAGAAACGACAAGCAAAGATATGTACCATCGGACAAAAAATTGTCATTACAATCCCAAAACAACAAACCATCATTGGTATGGCACCATGGCACTGATTTGTTTTGGTTGTTTCGTTAAGAGTCAGCCGTTCTTATTGTCACACACCCCGATTCTCTAACGGCGTCACATGAGGCAAATAGCACTTTTGCTTTGATCTACACCTGGCTAAACATAGAGCCCCAATATCCAACGGTTTTTAGCCTATGCATAGCTACCATCCTTGGTAGAAAATCCGCGTCGATATATATATATATATATATATATATATATATATATATATATATATATGTGTGTGTGTGTGTGTGTGTGTGTGTGTCTGTATATATATAAATTTCATGGCTAATGAATATTTGCATGTATTTTTTTAGATGGTTTGAATTGTCTCATGTGATTCGTTCGTGCAGATATTTATTGGGCATTGTCTTACTTTGTGATTATAAGTGTCTTGTTAGAAAAATAAACAGAAATATTCTTTTCTTGAACTTACTTCAAGACATTTCAATTTATCCCCATTTGCTCGCCATTCCACTTCCCCCTTTCTTTTCCACCTATTGTACTTTAACAAAAAATTAACATTGTGAATAACATCTGAGGTTTTGTTTGAGAATCATCATGTATTCATGTTCTTGGAAGGTAGATGCATATAGTCGCCAAAATGTGTCTCCGCTACTTTGCTAAATATCAAATATATTGTTTTTGCCAACACACCCTTGAGTTTTGGTAGTACCAAATATGATAATGTTCGTATGCACAAGTCAATCGCAGACGGAGAAATCCTAATGTAAATCCACATTTACTATTCCATCATAAGAATTGCTAAATATTTTATTATTTTGTTCCTAATTTCTATAGTAAAATAGCATATGCACAGTATGTACCAACAAATATTACATTATTTACTCTGGCTAGAATCTCACGGATGATTGAACCTGCTCCCTCCTCATCGGCAGAGTTGTATCTGCAATAGATATACAAAAAACCTGGTTAATCTAACATAATAAGCCAAAATTATTTTTCTCATGCATGAATGTGGCGCCCTATGTTTTAATAGTCTAATCTTAATAGATAAATTCCATCCCTGAGAATGTACTTTTAATTTCTATTGTATTATTTACATTTTGTGTTATTGGAATTTGCAAAGGAAATGTACGATTGATCAAATAATAGTCAAACATACATGATTACATTTATTCTTTTTACCAAGTATAGTACTTCCTCTGTTCCAAAGAAAGCTTTTCAACTTTATCTAGATATGGATGTATCTATAACTAAAACATTTCTATATACCTCCGTATATAGACAAACTTGAGAAGCTGTTTTTTTTTACGAACGGAAGGAGTATATTTTATAAAGAGGATAATCAACCTATACCCCGTACCGCAATGTGAGTGTTTTCCAAGCAGCCCACAAAGAACATTGAGCAAAACATGCGTACTTGCCTGAGTGTAATATTCGACAAAGACATTGCCAGGTATATTTCAGCAGTATTTCAAATACTCCGCAACCAAATGTTTGCTTGGAGTGATCCAGAGATGTCCACAACCTACTTGTGATGCAAACATCTTGTTCGGCATATATTGATCAGTGCGCTCAATTTTACATCTTCTTCGATTTATATTATTAGTGCCCTAACCTCCATGAGTCCTGAACTTATTAAATTTCTAGGTTTGGCTTAAGTCAAACTCTAAAGTACGGCCGAATTTACAGCAAAATAATAGTACGTATATATGTTGTTTGAATCAAATAAAATAAAATTGATATTGTAGATGTTGATATATTTTTATATAAACTTGGTCAACCTGAAATTATTTTTGACTTAGGGCAAAGTAACAACTTCAAAAATTCTTTTCAAAAAAAAAAAAAAACAACTTCAAAAATTTCAAATAGAGGATGTAGAAATTAATATGTGTATATCATATACTGCACGTGGCATCCACATGCTTCGAACATATCATGTGTATATTCAGCCATGATTGGTTCGAAGCATGAATAAAGCAATTATAAATCGGTAGACTATATTTGGTAGTGCCTATATAAAAGAAGATACATGAGTCCAACAGAAAAATACCTGTTAGCAATACCTACCGCTGACGCACTACAGGAAATAGACAAGGGGCCGATGGCCGGCTAAGCTGTGCCGACGGCTGCCGATGTGCCGACGGCGAAGCTGTGCGGACGGCTAGCTCCATGGGCGGGCGTCGAGGCGACCTGTGCCAACGGCTCCGATATTTTACCGTCGGCACAGGATGTGGCTGTCGGCACCTTGTAGCATTCCCGTTGTGATGCGGGGTGCATGACCTAAGCTTTTTACCTTGTGGGCGGAGAACTGGAGAACGTCAGAACTCCCGATGCACAATGATCTAACTTGATAATTTTTACTGTGGGGCTACATGATCAATATTCAGTAAGGCGTTGATTGTGGAGCAAATGCAAGTCCTGGTAAATTAGATGAGCTAGAAATCACCGGGAACATGTCCATGCCATGAAGATTACCAACACGATTTGTAGGCGGCTGCCGATCTACTTGTCGGAGAAGAATAAATCTTCATACCTCTCTGATATTGGCGCTTGTGATTCTCCAGTGAACAGCGCTGCACTTGCTTCTCTCGCCATGCATGGAGCCCACGACATGGAGAAAATTCTGCCCGCCACGAACCATGGCAGTATCCAGTAGATCTCGATTTGCATGACAACCTGCATGTCTTGCAATCCAGCAAACGGAATCTCTAGCTAGGCAGCTGCACAGTACGTCAGTTACACGGAAAATACATCAGGCTTTCCGATCTGGATGCCCCCGGCTAGCTGCCGCTTTCTGCTCTTTTGATCTTTTGTGTTATTTTGATCAGTCTTAGACTCCTGGCTCTTGAATCCTCTCCGCGAAGTAGTGCACAACAACTTTGGAAGCAGCAGGGAGAGCAGCTGCGAACTTGCTATTAAAAAAGAACAGATCAGTTCTGCGGATTGGTGGAAAACCGATTGCGGAGATGACCATGCGAGAAGAATCAATGTTGTGGCCGGGTCGCTGACTGCGCTGCCGGCGCGAGGACTGATTTTAGGGGGCGAGTGCACCGGCGAGGATTTCACATGATCGCCGCAAACCTTGCCGTGTGATCGAGTTGTATTGTAAACCTTGCCGTGTGATCGAGTTGTATAACCACTTCAGAAGAAAATCAATCTATTATTTCCCCATGATGCTCGAGGCATGTGCAGCAGTATGGGGAGATGCAAATCTGCAAATGGCGCGACCTCCCAACTACACCAAGCAAACCATTAAATCAACAGATTTATTATCCCTCACATGAAAGCCTACCTGAAAATATAGGAGATGGAAGATACCAAATTCCAAACTATCTTTGGATGCAAAGATCCGACAAATCATGCATAGCCGCATGGCACTGTTGGTCCACTGCATGCATTGCCAAGAAAGATCAGAACATTAGAGCATCTCCAGTCGCGTCCCCCAAACCGTCCCCCAAAGCGCGCCGGATTGAGCGTTTGGGGGACGTGTTTTGTTCGTGCCGCGTTTGGGGGACGTCGCTCCCCAGCCGCGTCCCCCAAACGCCGCCCCCAAACATTTAAAATAATTTTTTTAACACATAAACCATTTATATCAAATGTAGCATATAAAAAAAATGTTTTCGAGGATTGTTTTCAAATTAAATTACAACAAACAATAAAACAAGTAATCAAATATAATAAAAAGGGCTAGATGATACATCAAGGTGCCACGGTATTTCCTTTGATCCTCCACAAATGCTCAACGAGATCAGCTTGAAGTTGCTCATGCACATTGCTGTCACGGATCTCTGCGTGCATGACCACAAAATCAGCAAAATCTGCAGGCACCTCATGATCAGGCCCTTGCTCATCCTGTACCGGCGCCGAAAATTGTCGGCATATGTTGCCCCGTCGGCGAAGTAGTCGTTGTGCAGCATGGCATGCCCCTCCATCCTCTGCCGGGGCTTCGATCCCGGCCTTGATCCTCCTTCCCGGCCTTGATCCTCCGCGGCGCGGCCTCTTCCTCTTCTCCGCCTCGGCGTCAAGCATGTCCTGGAGGGAGGCGATGATCAGCAAATGCTCCCGCAGGTCGTCGTCGAACGCTTGCTCGTCCTCCAGCAGCAGGGCAACCATCTCATCGTCGCTGTCCATGGCTAAAGCAAAATCAATGGTTAAAATTGCGCCGAGGCAGACGACGCAACAAACAGCGACCAATCGCGCCTACCCGGCAAGTCGTCGAGCACCTTCGTGCGCGGAGGTGGGGCGGATTTGACGGCGCGTTCGGGAGGCGCCGGCGACGCGGCGGCGGCGGCACGACCGGCGGGAGCCCCAGCCGCGACAACGGTGGCTGACTCGCAGCACGGATCGGACGCCCAAACGGCCGGGAAATCCAGCGGCGGCGGTGGGGTGGGAGGCGCGGGAAGGAAGGAGCGACGAGAAAAGAGGCGCGAACCAACGGTTTATGCAAATAGTCGCCGACATGTGGGAGCCCGCCTCGCTTTCGTTGTGTCCGGCGTCCCCGGTGCGTCCCCCGTGGGACGGGGACGGGCTCGGGCGCCGGACACCGTATCGGGGCGCGCCGGACAAAAAAGGGCTTTGGGGGACGCGGCTGGAACGCTTTTTTTGTCCGGCGCGCCCCAAATCGCTTTGGGGGACGGTTTGGGGGACGCGACTGGAGATGCTCTTAGCTACTAATCCATGATCAATGCGCATGCAATTGGAGGAGGCCGGCCGGGGCCTGGCGGCGCAAGTGAGGACGCTCTAGGAGCCTTAGAGTTGATTTATGATCCGTAACCTATCTATTTTCTTTTTGCGTAACCTATTTTTTTTTTCAGAGCTTAACATATCTAATTAGGAGTAAAAAAACCTACACGGTGGCATTGGTGGGTAATTTTTGTTACTTTTTTTCTAATATCCATCGGCTGTCATAATTTATTTACTTAAATCAACGGTGAGATGTTTATAATTATTGTGGGATTTCCTAGAGTAATTCTCTTAATTCTGGTGACCCCATCATTTACTTTTAATATATAATAGAAACAATTGCCAAGTATCAAATTATTCAAGACAATGTACCAATTACCACATGAAGCATTTTCTGTTTCCAACCAAATAACAATGAACGAAGTAGTTTCAACCTTCGCCATGAACATTAAAAATAATGCTAAGAACACATGTGTTCATATGCAACAACGGAGCGTGTCGCTCTCCCATACAAAGAATGCTAGGATCCAAGTTTATTCAAACAAAAACAAAAACAAAAGCAAACAGACGCTCCAAGTAAAGCACATATGATGTGACTGAATAAAAATATAGTTTCACTAGAGGTGACCTGATAAGTTGTCGATGAAGAAGGGGATGCCTTGGGAATCCCCAAGCTTAGATGCTTGAGTCTTCTTGAAATATGCAGGGATGAACCACGGGAGCATCCCCAAGCTTAGACTTTTCACTCTCCTTGATCATATTGTATCATCCTCCTCTCTTGACCCTTGAAAACTTCCTCCACACCAAACTCAAAACAAACTCATTAGAGGGTTAGTGCATAATCAAAAATTCACATATTCAGAGGTGACATAATCATTCTTAACACTTCTGGACATTGCACAAAGCTACTGAAAGTTAATGGAACAAAGAAATCCATCAAACATAGCAAAACAGGCAATGCGAAATAAAAGACAGGATCTGTCAAAACAGAACAGTCCGTAAAGACGAATTTTTCTGGGGCACTTAACTTGCTCAGATGAAAAAGCTCAAATTGAATGAAAGTTGCGTACATATCTGCGGATCACGCACGTAAATTGGCAGATTTTTCTGAGTTACCTACAGACGGGGCTGCTCAATTTCGTGACAGTAAGAAATCTGTTTCTGCGCAGTAATCCAAATCTAGTATCAACCCTACTATCAAAGACTTTACTTGGCACAACAATGCAATAAAATAAAGATAAGGAGAGGTTTCTACAGTAGTAACAACTTCCAAGACTCAAATATAAAACAAAAGTGCAGAAGTAAAATAATGGGTTGTCTAACATAAGCGCTTTTCTTTAACGCCTTTCAGCTAGGCGCAGAAAGTGTAAATCAAGTATTATCAAGAGATGAAGCATCAACATCATAATTTGTTCTAATAATAGAATCAAAAGGTAACTTCATTCTATTTCTAGGGAAGTGTTCCATACCTTTATTGAGAGGAAATTGATACTTAATATTCCATTCCTTCATATCAATAACAGCACCAACAGTTCGAAGAAAAGGTCTTCCCAAAATAATGGGACAAGATGCATTGCATTCAATATCCAAGACAACAAAATCAACGGGGACAAGGTTATTTTTAACCGTAATGCGAACATTATCAATCCTCCCCAAAGGTTTCTTTGTAGAATTATCAGCAAGATTAACATCCAAATAACAATTTTTCAATGGTGGCAAGTCAAGCATATCATAGATTTTCTTAGGCATAACAGAAATACTTGCACCAAGATCACATAAAGCATTACAATCAAAATCATTGACCTTAATCTTAATGATGGGCTCCCAACCATCTTCTAACTTCCTAGGAATAGAAGTTTCAAGTTTTAGTTTATCTTCTCTAGCTTTTATGAGAGCATTTGTAATATGTTTTGTAAAGACCAAATTTATAGCACTAGCATTGGGACTTCTAGCAAGTTTTTGTAAGAACTTTATAACTTCAGAGATACGACAATCATCAAAATCTAAACCATTATGATCTACAGCAATGGGATCATTGTCCCCAATATTTTGAAAAATTTCAGCAGTTTTATCACAAACAGTTTCAATAGTTTTAGCAGTTTCGGGCAGTTTTGCACGCTTTGCACTAGGAGTAGAAACATTGCCAACACCAATTATTTTATCATTGATAGTAGGAGGTTTAGCAACATGTGAAGCATCAACATTACTAGTGGTGGTAATAGTCCAAACTTTAGCTACATTATTCTCTTTAGCAAGTTTTTCGTTTTCTTCTCTTTCCCACCTAGCATGCAATTCAGCCATCAATCTAATATTTTCATTAATTCGAACTTGGATAGCGTTTGCTGTAGCAAATGACTTAATATATTTATCTTCATTAGGCATAACTTTCAATTTTAAAAGATCAACATCAGCAGCAAGACTATCAACCTTAGAAGCAAGAATATCAATTTTACCAAGCTTTTCTTCAACAGATTTATTAAAAGCAGTTTGTGTACTAATAAATTATTTAAGCATGGCTTCAAGACCAGAGGGTACACTTCTATTATTGTTGTAAGAATTACCATAAGAATTACCATAAGAATTACCATAACCATTACTATTATTAGAAGGATATGGCCTATAGTTGTTACCAGAATTATTCCTATAAGCATTGTTGTTGAAATTATTACTTTTAATGAAGTTCACATTAACATGTTCTTCTTGGGCAACCAATGAAGCTAAAGGAACATTATTTGGATCAACATTAGATCTACCATTCACAAGCATAGACATAATAGCATCAATCTTATCACTCAAGGAGGAGGTTTCTTCAACAGAATTTACCTTCTTACCTTGTGGAGCCCTTTCCGTGTGCCATTCAGAGTAATTTATCATCATATCATCAAGAAGCTTTGTTGCCGCCCCCAAAGTAATGGACATAAAAGTACCTCCAGCAGCTGAATCCAATAGGTTCCGCGAAGAAAAATTTAATCCTGCATAGAAGGTTTGGATGATCATCCAAGTAGTTAGTCCATGGGTAGGGCAATTCTTTACCAAAGATTTCATTCTTTCCCATGCTTGAGCAACATGTTCATTATCCAATTGCTTAAAATTCATTATGCTACTTCTCAAATATATAATTTTAGCAGGAGGATAATATCTACCAATGAAAGCATTTTTACATTTAGTCCATGAATCAATACTATTCTTAGGCAAAGATAGCAACCAATCTTTAGCTCTTCCTCTTAAGGAGAAAGGAAACAATTTCAGTTTTATAATGTCACCATCTATATCCTTATACTTTTGCATTTCACAAAGTTCAACAAAATTATTAAGATGGGCAGAGATTTAGTAAAGATTTAGTAAATTGCTCTCTCATAACAAGATTTAGTAAAGCAGGTTTAATTTCAAAAAATTCTGCTGTAGTAGCAGGTGGAGCAATAGGTGTGCATAGGAAATCATTATTATTTGTGCTAGTGAAGTCACACAACTTAGTGTTTTCAGGAGTATTCATTTTAACAGTAATAAATAAAGCAAACTAAATAAAGCAAATGCAAGTAACTAATTTTTTTGTGTTTTTGATATAAGCACGCAAACAAGACAGTAAATAAGGTAATGCGAGTAACTAAATTTTTTTGTATTTTTGATATAAAGAAACAAGCAAAGCAGTAAATAAAATGAAGCAAGACAAAAACAAAGTAAAGAGATTGGAAGTGGGAGACTCCCCTTGCAGCGTGTCTTGATCTCCCCGGCAACGGCGTCAGAAAACAGTCTTGATGGCGCGTGATGCACACGTCCGTTAGGAACCCCAAGAGGAAGGTGTGATGCGCACAGCAGTAAGTGTTCCCTCAGAAAGAAACCAAGGTTTATCGAACCAGTAGGAGTCAAGGGCCACGTGAAGGTCGTTGGTGACGGAGTGTAGTACGGCGCAACACCAGGGATTCCGGCGCCAACGTGGAACCTGCACAACACAATCAAAGTACTTTGCCCCAACGTAACAGTGAGGTTGTCAATCTCACCGGCTTTCTGTAAACAAAGGATTAAATGTATAGTTTGGAAGATGATGTTTGTTTGCGAAGAACAGTAGAGAACAATGATTGCAGTAGATTGTATTCAGATGTAAAAGAATGGACCAGGGTCCACAGTTCACTAGTGGTGTCTCTCCCATAAGATAAATAGCATGTTGGGTGAACAAATTACAGTTGGGCAATTGACAAATAGAGATGCATACATATCATGATGATTACTATGAGATTTAATCAGGGCATTACGATAAAGTACATAGACCGCTATCCAGCATGCATCTATGCCTAAAAAGTCCACCTTCGGGTCAGCATCCGCACCCCTTCCAGTATTAAGTTGCAAACAACAGACAATTGCATTAAGTATGGTGCGTAATGTAATCAACACAAATATCCTTAGACAAAGCATTGATGTTTTATCCCTAGTGGCAACAACACATCCACAACCTTAGAACTTTCCATCACTGTCCCGGATTAAATGGAGGCATGAACCCACTATCGAGCATAAATACTCCCTCTTGGAGTCACAAGTATCAACTTGGCCAGAGCCTCTACTAGCAACGGAGAGCATGCAAGAACATAAACAACATATATATGATAGATTGATAATCAACTTGACATAGAATTCAATATTCATCGGATCCCAACAAACACAACATGTGGCATTACAAATAGATGATCTTGATCATGATAGGCGGCTCACAAGATCTAAACATGATAGCACAATGAGGAGAAGACAACCATCTAGTTACTGCTATGGACCCATAGTCCACGGATGAACTACTCACGCATCAATCCGGAGGCGGGCATGGTGATGTAGAGCCCTCCGGTGATGATTCCCCCTCTCCGGCAGGGTGCTGGAGGTGATCTCCTGAATCCCCCGAGATGGGATCGGCGGTGGCGGCGTCTCTGGAAGTATTTCCGTATCGTGGCTCTCGGTAATAGGGTTTTCGCGACGGAGAGTTTAAGTAGGCGGAAGGGCTGGGTCGGTGGAGGCACAGGGGCCCCACACCATAGGCCGGCGCGGGCCCCATGCTGGCCGCGCCGCCCTATGGTTACGGCCCCTCGTGGCCCCACTTCGTATGCTCTTCGGTCTTCTGGAAGCTCCGTGGAAAAATAAGACCCTGGGCGTTGATTTCGTCCTATTCCGAGAATATTTCCTTTGTAGGATTTCTGAAACCAAAAACAGCAGAAACCAGCAACTGGCGCTTCGGCATCTCGTTAATAGGTTAGTGCCGGAAAATGCATATAAATGATGAAAAGTGTATATAAAACATGTGAGTATTGTCATAAAAGTAGCATGGAACATAAGAAATTATAGATACGTTTGAGACGTATCATACGCCTTGATTAAACAGGGAGAAAAGTTCGAGTGGAACGAAGAAGCAGACAGAGCTTTCGAGGATCTCAAGCGCACAATCTCGACACCACCAATATTGGTGGCACCAAAGGAAAAAAGAACCTCTTCTGTTATACATCGCGGCTACACCTCAGGTGGTCAGCACGGTACTTGTGGTGGAACGCGAAGAAGAAGGGAAGCTCCATGGAGAAGGCCGGTATACTTCATTAGTGAAGTTTTATCTCCTTCAAAATAGCGATACCCGCATTATCAGAAGCTGGCATACGGAGTTTTTACAGCAGCAAGAAAGTTGCGACACTATTTCTCGGCACATCCGATAATAGTGGTCAATGAGGCACCATTATCAAATATACTAAATAACCCGGAAGCTACGGGTCATGTCTCCCTTTGGGGAATAGAGCTTTCCCCTCGGGACATCACGCATGAAAAAAGAAAAGCAATAAAGTCGCAGATTTTACCAGACTTCGTCGCGGAGTGGATGAAACTGCAAAATACGGGACCTCCTGATTTATCGAGAACCTGGACTATGAACTTCGACGGGTCCAAGAGGTTAGAAGGAGCTGGAGCAGGCATGATACTAGTTTCACCCCAAGGAGACAAGTTAAAGTATGTACTACGGATGACGTTCCCTAACGCATCTAACAACGAGGCAGAGTACGAAGCGCTGATACATGGGATGAAGATGGCGAAAGCTTGTGGTGCGACCCGATTAAAAATATTCGGCGACTCCCAACTGGTGGCTCAACAAGTAATGAATCAATGTGACGCAGTCAACGACAGCATGATAGCATACAAAGAGTTATACAATGAATTAGAGAGGCTCTTCGACGGGTGTGAGGTGAATCATGTTAGTAGACTTAGCAATGACGAAGCCGACGTTTTGGCAAACATCGGGTCACAGTGTTTAGCAATACCACCCGGGGTATTTTGGGAGGAGATAAGTGAAAGGTCGACCAAGGCGAGGAAACAGCCAAAGAGAAAGGAAAAAGTCGAGAAAGGCTTGGGGACTCCAGCAGCAATAGAGGCAAGTATATCGGGAGATGAAGAAGAGTCGCATGAGGTGATGGTGGTACAAATCCCTTGGATGCAGGCTTATATCGCATATATCTCAAGGAAGGAAATACCCGAAGATCCAGTAGAAGCAAGGCAATTATTCGACGGTCCAAAGCCTTCACTGTGGTTAAGGGCGAGCTTTATAAGAGAAGTATATCGGGAGTCTTACAGCGGTGCGCCACAGCTGAAGAAGGTCGAGTGCTTTTAAAGGATGTACACGAGGGAGTATGCGGAGACCATGCAAGCAGTCAAGCTATTGCGGCTAAGGTTTTCAGAGCAGGGTTTTATTGGCTAACAGCCATCGAGGATGCAAAGAACATAGTGCGTACCTGTGATGCGTATCAAAGGTTTGCCACAAAACCTCATTCTCCGGCAGCAGAATTGATGCCAATACCATTGTCGTGGCCCTTTGCTCAATGGGGTCTTGATATGGTGGGTAAATTGCACAAGGCATGGCCAGGAGGATACGAGTATATGCTCGTAGCTGTCGACAAGTTCACCAAGTGGGTTGAGGCAAAACCAATAAACTCGCCAGACGTAGCATCAGCGGTCAAATTCATCAAGAGCATCGTTTTTCGGTTTGGAGTTCCTCATAGCATCGTCACAGACAATGGTAGAAATTTCACTTCAAAAGAATTCAAGGCTTATTGTGCAGAAGTAGGCATCAAGCTACATTTTGCGTCAGTTGCGCACCCGCAAACCAATGGTCAAGTCGAGAAAGCAAACGGCGTCATCTGCAACGGCATCAAGAAGCGCCTGTTAGCACCATTGGAAAAAGCTCGACACACTTGGCCGGAGGAGTTACCCAGCGTGCTATGGAGCATACGAACAACACCCAACACAGCAACACAGGAAACTCCGTTTTTTCTAGTTCATGGAGCTGAGGCAGTGCTGCCGATAGAAATAGAACACAATTCCCCGAGAGTGGCGGAGTTTGATGAAGAAACCTCGAGAAAGGCGCTGGAAGACGATGTGGACGCACTTGACGAAGCTCGCAACGAAGTATTGTCAAGAGTCGCCAAATATCAGCAAGATATGAAAAATTATCACAGTCGACGATTGCGACCAAGATCTTTCCAAGTTGGCGATTTAGTTCTTCGGCTCACACAAGATAGCCATGAAAAACTCGAGTCACCATGGCTGGGACCATACATCATCACCGAAGTAATTGAAGGAGGAGCGTACAGAATAAAGGACAAGAAGACAGGGATCGCGGAGCCAAATCCCTGGAACGTGGCGCAACTTAGGCGTTTCTACGCTTGAGTTTTCAGACGCACTCTTTTCCTTTCAGGGCATCGAGTGGGGCTGGAAGGTTTTTAATGAGGCGGGCTCGCGGTGCTGCAGTATAGTAAAGATATTGGTGATATACATCTTTTTTCTTTGATATGCTCGGGGGCATACCTGGCCATGGGCAGCCCGGCCCGAGCGGCCCGGCCCGAAAAACTCGGGCCTGGGCCGAGAATTGTTGGCCCGACACCCGGGCCGGGCCGGGCCTGGGCAGCCCGAAAACTGAGTTTAACACTACGGCCTGGCCCGCGGCCCGATGGCCCGGCGGGCTTGGTGGGTTTTTGGCCGGGCCGGGCCGGGCTTGGGCCGAATTGTTTTGCGTCGGGCCTACCTCGGGCCGGCCCGAGGCCCGGCCCGGCCCGACACATGCCCAGGTATGCTCGGGGGCTTGTTACCCGATAAAATTCAACAAATATAGAAATTCTTACAATATACAAACTCAACGAGTTTTTGCCTTGGTTTAAAACACCTCGCAAAAACAATGAAAATAAAGACACTAGCCACCGAGATACTCGGAGGCTAAGGAAAAAAGAACACGTAGTTGTTTTACAATATACACAACACTTGAATTTGACAGGTTTCTCTCCATCAAGATAAGTATCTATCGAAGAAACAGATTCAGTCGCGACCTATCAGGTCATCTATATTTACTCTGTCTTCTTCGGCAGATGCACCCATGAAATCGGCATAACGGCCGTCCACAAAGAAGTCAGCATCCATCCGAAGGAGGTCATCGATCATCTCCTTGGCTACATGTGTAACTATTTCATCAATTTTGTCGACGCCCCTCCGTCGATGCTTCAATTTAGTGTGGACAGTTTCAACCACCTTGGTCATTTCCAGTTTTGAGTGACAGATCTGCAGCATAATCAGGGCAGATCTGGCGCCAGCTATCAATTGAGCCTTCACAAAGTCGTGGATTTGCCGAGAGTTCTTGAACTTAATCATCAGCTCAGGAAGTGATTTAGGCTGAACGTTTCGAGGGAACATAGCATTGTAAACCATGGCTAGCGTCTCGGTGCAGAAATCAAGATACTGGCGCACCTGGCCTGCGCGATCCTGGAATCTGGCAATTCATCGAGTTCGATCTAGGTTTGACCAAAAACTAGAATTGTTTTCCAGTGCAAGTTTCACAAGGAGATTTGACCTTGTCTCAACTCGTTGATATTCAGTAGCAGCATCCAGAAAGGAACTATCGAGGGAAAAGAAAAATTGAAGATCAGAAGTCGATGAAAAACTTGCACGACAGGACTAAAGTTCGAGAGGCACACCTGCCATGTCCAAGATCGCGTCAGTTAGCAAGTCCAGCATATATTCTTCGCGAGATACAGCCTGAGAAGCTTTAGCAACAGCAGTATCTCTTAGCGCCAAAGCGTCTTTGGCCTCCTGAAGAGGTACCTTCTCTTGTTCCGACGATTTGCGAAATCGGTCCATGATCATAATAGACTGATTCTTTATCGACTGAAGCTGTTGTCGAAGATCACTTAGTTCTAGCGACAGGTTTGCATTTGAGGAATCCTCCGTAAAATCGTCAACCGACGCTTTCTTCGAGTAAGAGGACGCATGTAAAGCATCGGAAGGGCGAGGAGTTGCAGTATAGTTGTCAAATACCAACTGGAAAGAAAATCTCGACATCAATCATCAAGAAAAATAGAATTCCATTGACTTTCAAGATATTTACATAGTCATTACAAAAGATTGGATCCTAATGAACCAATGATACGTTGTCGCAAGCTACAGCTACGGCGACAGTGTCAAAAGGAAGAAAAAGAAAAAAGATAAGCAGGATGATCTACTTGACCTGATTTGTACCCGAGGAAGGCGAGGATTGGCAGAACTGGAGGAGGGTGCTGGCTTGTACCCGAGGAAGGCGAGGATTTTCTTCGAGTGAGGTTTAGCAGCCCTGATCAGGGCCTGCCACTTCTCAGTCTTTAGCTTCGTGGCTGCACCAACCTTTGCCCAGTCGACGCTTTGTTGGCTTTCGGCAACCAAAGCTATGGTGCCTGATACGTCTCCGACGTATCGATAATTTCTTATGTTCCATGCCACATTATTGATGTTATCTACATGTTTTATGCACACTTTATGTCATATTCGTGCATTTTCTGGAACTAACCTATTAACAAGATGCCGAAGTGCCAGTTGCTGTTTTCTGCTGTTTTTGGTTTCAGAAATCCTAGTAACGAAATATTCTCGGAATTGGACGAAATCAACGCCCAGGGTCCTATTTTGCCACGAAGCTTCCAGAAGTCCGAAGAAGAGACGAAGAGGGGCCACGAGGGGGCCACACCCTAGGGCGGCGCGGCCCCCCCCTTGGCCGCGCGGCCCTGTGGTGTGGGGCCCTCGTGCCGCCTCTTGACCTGCCCTTCCGCCTACTTAAAGCCTCCGTGACGAAACACCCAGTACCGAGAGCCACGATACGGAAAACCTTCCAGAGACGCCGCCGCCGCCGATCCCATCTCGGGGGATCCAGGAGATCGCCTCCGGCACCCTGCCGGAGAGGGGAATCATCTCCCGGAGGACTCTACGCCGCCATGGTCGCCTCCGGTGTGATGTGTGAGTAGTCTACCCCTGGACTATGGGTCCATATCAGTAGCTAGATGGTTGTCTTCTCCCCATTGTGCTATCATTGTCGGATCTTGTGAGCTGCCTAACATGATCAAGATCATCTACCTGTAATTCTATATGTTGCGTTTGTTGGGATCCGATGAATAGAGAATACTTGTTATGTTGATTATCAAAGTTATATCTATGTGTTGTTTATGATCTTGCATGCTCTCCATTACTAGTAGATGCTCCGGCCAAGTAGATGCTTGTAACTCCAAGAGGGAGTATTTATGCTCGATAGTGGGTTCATGCCCGCATTGACACCGGGACGAGTGACAGAAAGTTCTAAGGTTGTGTTGTGCTGTTGCCACTAGGGATAAAACATTGATGCTATGTCTAAGGATGTAGTTGTTGATTACATTACGCACCATACTTAATGCAATTGTCCGTTGCTTTGCAACTTAATATCTGGAGGGGTTCGGATGATAACCTCGAAGGTGGACTTTTTAGGCATAGATGCGGTTGGATGGCGGTCTATGTACTTTGTCGTAATGCCCAATTAAATCTCACTATACTCATCATGATATGTATGTGCATGGTCATGCCCTCTTTATTTGTCAATTGCCCAACTGTAATTTGTTCACCCAACATGCCTGTTTATCTTATGGGAGAGACACCTCTAGTGAACTGTGGACCCCGGTTCAATTCTCTTCACCGAAATACAATCTATCGCAATATTGTTCTACTGTTTTCTCGCAAACAATCATCTTCCACACAATACGGTTAATCCTTTGTTATAGCAAGCCGGTGAGATTGACAACCTCACTGTTTTGTTGGGGCAAAGTACTTTGGTTGTGTTGTGCAGGTTCCACGTTGGCGCCGGAATCCCTGGTGTTGCGCCGCACTACATCCCGCCGCGATCAACCTTCAACGTGCTTCTTGGCTCCTACTGGTTCGATAACCTTGGTTTCATACTGAGGGAAACTTGCCGCTGTACGCATCACACCTTCCTCTTGGGGTTCCCAACGGACGCGTGTTGAACGCGTATCAAGCAGCATTTTCTGGCGCCGTTGCCGGGGAGATCAAGACACGCTGCAAGGGGAGTCTCCACTTCTCAATCTCTTTACTTTGTTTTTGTCTTGCTTAGTTTTATTTACTACTTTGTTTGCTGCACTAAATCAAAATACAAAAAAAATTAGTTGCTAGTTTTACTTTATTTGCTATCTTGTTTGTTATATCAAAAACACAAAAAAATTAGTTACTTGCATTTACTTTACTTGATTCATCA